>NC_069665.1:20349030-20494030 GCF_027244095.1 Hemicordylus capensis
AAACTGCTTTTCCATATATGTAATGCACTAACGTCTTTATATCAAATTACATCTCTCAACTTTTAGGGCTTTGTTCAGTCCAGACATAAGCTTTATGTAAGTCCTATTATTAATGAGGAGGAAAGTAGTGAACTTTCAGCTTCTGGATAAAAATGTATTCATAATAATCATGTGGGAAAGCTACTGGGGCTAAAATTATAAAACCCCAACTCCATACACAGCTATCTTGCACTATGGGTCACCAGGACCACAGGTTGAAGGATCTCCCTAGACAATCAGTTGTTCCCCTGAATTGAATTGGCTCTTCCCAGCCAGGCTGGCCACTGGCTCTCCTCAACAGGAAGGACTATGAAGGCTTCCTGTTCAGGCTGGGACCCTGCCTTGGCATTGTTGGTTGGTTCTATCTTGCAGCATGTACATATTCCTAGATTGACCACCTGGCTCTGTCTTCTCATTTCCACAACAGCTGCCCACGGAACAGTTCTTAGAGTGCATGCACTTATTTTTATATTTTACAGTGGCTAAGAATGTGAGTTATGATCTAGGAAGTCCTTAGTTCAAATCTCATTTCAGCCACTAACTCATTTTAGATGCACTTAGACAGATGGAATAACGGCTAACCTAAATTCCTCACGTGTGATATGGAATCATAACAACGGTCTAATTCACAGGTTTCTAGCAAGTATTATTGAGATTATGTACATGGAGCACATCTGAACACTTGAAAAGTGCTACACATCAGATAATTGGTTTTGGACTGGAGAGGCTTGGACTCAGCCATGGACCTTTGGCAGTCAGTCAGTCTCTCTCTCTCTCTCTCTCTCTCTCTCTCTCACACACACACACACACATACACACACACACACACCCCTACTTTTTGTCCAATTGTTGTATGAACAAAGAAGGAAACCCTCTACTGTATTCACTGGAATGGTAAGAGCTCCTTGGAGTAAGGGTGGGATACAAATGTGATAAACAAATAAATGTTCATTAGACACCATACAGTCTCAAATGATATTCATATCAAAAAGTACTCAGAATCTCAGATAGCAAAGGAAATTCCAAAAAGGTTAAACTTGAATGTCTGACAGAAATTTAAAATAATAAATTATGCAATATCCCATTGACCTTGATGCTAGAGAAACGTGGCAATTTTTTCTGAAAATATAGTGATGCATACTGAGCTAGAGGGACCAATGGACTGACTCAGTATAAGGCAGCTTCCTATATTCCAATGATGTTTTCACAAGCTCCCTAACTGCATTTAACATATGCCCAGAACTTGCCTGCACATATACACATCTTGCCCATCAAGAAGACAGAAAAATAGCAATTCTTTTTAAAGAAGTAAATGAAAGGAGATTGGCAGTTATGAAAATAACTGTCAAAATTATTGTATTTTGAGAAGTGTTCTCTTTAAGGCAAGGGGTGGATGTAATAATAGATTAAATGATGTGATCAGTCCATCAGTTAATTACTTGCAGATGAAAGATGTAGTTTTTAACCATCTCTGTCCCCTATCTAAAAAGTATTCCATAATGAAATAGTTTTTGTAAGAGAACCAATGTGGTACTTTTGATGTAAGTAATGGCTGCTATGCACGCGCCAATATATGCACATGCAAATGAACTTCCATTTCCTTTTATTTACACTTTTAATCTTTGCATACAAGGTTCTGCCCCTTTGCTGTTCCTTGGACTGTAGTCACACATTCAAATCTAAAACCCCTTGTATAGTATATGGACATGTGCGCTTTTCCATTCTTCTTAACAGATAGGCAAGCTCCATGCCAGCATGCCTCTATAGGCACAGAAGTGCCCCCCGCCCATGAGAGCCCAGGAATAGCAGGGTCAGTAATTCAGTATATACTGAGGCTCAGATCATCATTGTCATCATCTCAAGGGATGGTGTGGGGGTGAGATTTGGAAGCTAAATGAGGTGGACTCAACAGTTGCCTTTGGAACTCTCTCACTGGAAATGGATAGAGGGGTAACTTACTAATGGCCCTTTACAGTCAGGGGCTTCATAGAAACATAGGAAGTTGCCATATACTGAATCAGACCATTTGTCTATCAAGATCGTTATTGTCTTCACAGACTGACAGCAGCTTCTTCAAGGTTGCAGACAGGAATTTCTCTCAGCCCTATCTTGGAGAAGCCAGGGAGAGAACTTGAAACATTCTGCTCTTCCTCTTTCTCCTGAGGGGAAAATCTTACAGTGCTCACACTTCTAGTCTCCCATTCATATGCAACCAGGGCAGATCCTGCTTAGCTAAGGGGACAAGTCATGCTTGCTACCACAAGATCAGTTCTCCTTTCTTCCCTCTAAAGGACAAGGTTTGGAGTGATCAAACCAATTATTAAATAGATACAAACAAATTTTAAACTAAAGTTAAGAAAGCAATTTGCATAGCAAAAGGTATAAGGAAATAGTTTTCTGGACTCACAAATAAAAAACAATTGCTTTACAAACCTTTCATTGTTTTATAGCTCTTTCAAGGATGTGTATTCTTGATATGTGTTCAGAGAGAGAAAGAGAAAGAAATACAGAGAGAAAGAGAACGAAATAAATCAACTTTTATTAGCCATACCAGTTATACTTTTAACTAAGGCTGATCAAATTAAATTTTATATTTTGTGTACTCCATACTCTCATAGGGATCTCAGTCAGAAGGTAAGTACATGCAGTATCCTTCCTTACAAGCATACAGCAGCTGCATGGATATGTCTGCTTCTTTTGTCTTTCTGCTTCTTCCCAGTGGGGTTTGGCTAGTAAGGATTAGCTAGCAATTGGCTAATCTTGTGCATGATTGGGTGTTAAGGTCATAGAAAATCTGGCTGAATTCCATTAGAATGAAAGGGATAATGTCTCAAAACAAGGGGGTTTTTTTTGTTGTTGTTTTTAAGGGGGAAAATCTCAAAGCTGTGATTTATGCAACTCTCTCCAGTCAACACATGTCTTACTTCTACTGAAATTAAAATGAACAGCCAATGACTGAAATAAAGAATGTAACATTTCAGTGGGTCACCCACTTTGGAGAAACTGGGCTCGCCTGCGAGCCCAGTGGCTCTCATGCTTGGCCAAAATCGGACTAGGCTCCCTTCGCCCAATTTTGGCAGATCATGAAAATCGCCTCATGCACTGTTGCTTTTATCTGGTTTTTCCTATGCACAAATAGTGGTTATAAACAGTGACACCGCAAGGGGTTTTTCTTCCTTATGACTATTATAGAAATCCAAAACATTTTTTAGAGAGAGGCATTTGCAGTATTCTCTTCTGTGAGGATACCACTCCTCTATTTCCTTGGCAATCTTTAATACTAGGTATGATCCAACCCACTTGAGTTCCATTTAGTTCAGTGGATGGAAAAGTTTAAGGACATGTTCAACTCTCACACTTAAATCAATGGGATAGTTTTGGCTGGACTGTACCCATTTTTAGTAGCAGTAGAAAAAGTAAATCATCATATTTTATGTATTTATTTATTATATTGTTATATCGCCCAAAACTTACATCTCTGGCTGTTTACAACAAAAACAGAAAAGTTAAAACATTCATTAAAACATAAATGACAACAAAGCAATTAAAACATTGGTTTACATAAATGACAGCAAAAAGTTAAAACATTACAACAATTTAAAATCTTAGGACAATATTTTAAAACAAAGTTAGAACTATTAAAATGGTATCTAATTAAAAGCCTGGGTGAACAAATGTGTCTTTAAAGATTTTTTTTTAATTGTCAGAGATGGGGAGGCTCTTATTTCAACAGGGAACGCATTCCAAAGCATCAGGGCAGCAACGGAGAAGGTCCATCCTTGAGTAGCCACCAGATGAACCAGTGGCAACTGCAGACGGACCTCTAATGATGATTATCTCAATAGGCGGTGGGGTTCATGACGAAGAAGACGTTCTCTTAAATACCCAGGACCCAAGCCATTTAGGGCTTTATAGTTTATAACCAGCACCTTGTATTTTGCCCGGAAACTTATCGGCAGCCAATGTAGCTCTTTCAGTATGGGAGTAACATGGTCTCTCCAAGATGACCCAGAGACCAACCTGGCTGCCGCATTCTAAACCAGCTGTAGTTTCTGGACTACATACAAAGGCAGTCCCACATAGAATGCATTACAGTAATCCAGTCTGGAGGTTACCAGCATATGTACCACTGTCCTGGGGTCGTTAATCTCAAGCAACGGACGCAGCTGGTATATCAGCCGAAGCTGATAAAAGGCACCTCTGGCCACCGCCTCAACCTGGGACACCAGGGAGAAGCTCGGATCCAGAAGCACCCCTAGACTGCACACCTGTTCCTTCCAGGGAAGTGTGACACCATCCAGAATAGGCAGATCAAACTCATCTCCCGAGTTTCAACCCCGCACAATAAGTACCTCCATCTTATCTGGATTCAGTCTCAGTTTGTTATCCCTCATCCAGCCCATCACCGCCTCCAGGCAGACATTTAGGAAGGTTATACCTTCTCCCAATGAGGTTGACATCAAGAAATTGATTTGGGTGTCATCAGCATACTGATAGCATCCTGCACCAAATCTCCTGATGATCTCTCCCAGCGGTTTCATGTAGATGTTAAACAACATCGAAGACAATACGGAGCACTGAGGGACACCATACGAAAGTTCAGACTTTGAAGAACAACAGTCATATAAACTGGCTTCTTGCTAAAGTTACAAATGTGGATAGTATGGCTGCTGGTTGCCCCTTGTTTTAAGAGACATCTGTTATTTGAATGGATTGTCTTATTTCAGAAAATCATGGCTCTGTAAAGCATAATATTTCAGAACACACAATTCCATAGAACTGCTAAATAAACATCACTTATGTTGCTTAGTGAAATTTTGATCGGGCTGTCTTAGAGCAAAGACAAATGGCAACAAAACACAGAAAATCATGTAGCTATGCTTTGCAGCAGTTAAGAGGCATGAGAAGCATTCGACAATACTTCCAAACCTTTGTAAATATAGCTCACCTAATGGCTTCTTTTAGGGCTCAAACAAACATGCAGTTTTGAAGTATATTATAATACAAATACAGGAGCCCATATGGAACACTCTGAAATGCAAAAAATATACCACTCCTCCCATGTTTAAGTGCATCCATGTAGATTAAGCTGCCATATAATTCTCTCACCAATACGTTGCATACCATATGTAACCCAATCTGACTTAAACTGCAGCTTGAATCATACGTATGGAAATTATTTTTATGCGAGCATATTGGGCATAAATAAAAAAATGAAAAAGTGTTAATGCATCTATCAGCCTTTCTACTCTTTTAAATACACCATAAGACATCATACATGGGAAAGGAGTAGGCAAGATTCTTGAGTGATTACATTTTGAAAGTAACAAAAAAAACAAAATCCTTTTGATTATTCACCACATTCAGACACCCGATCCAGCCATGCTGTGCTCTTATAGATCTAAAGCTTTGTTTTCCAGCATGGGGACAAAAATGTGCATTCTCTTTCTCCTGTACAGTTTGTGTGTACCTCTTCTGCATGACCAAAGCACTTTGAATTCTATCAGCAAGCATAATGGAAGGTGATAGCAGAGAAAGAATGGCATGTCCCCTACTTGGGGGTGGGGTGGGGGAAGATGACAAATATCTACATTTCCAAGTGTCATTGAGGCATATTCAATCAAGAATTACTGGTGCTTCTGCACAGTGGTCTTTAGGGACTGTTTGACCCCAAATGGCCGAACTGAAAAGTATTGTCCTTCTGAATGGGCATTGATTAATTGGTATACTGTGGGAAATGTATAAAGAAACATCAGAAGACAACTCCCTCAAACACTCTGAGGTGTTTCAGGGCTTAAAGCTGTCCCCACTGCACCACAGGCTCTTCAGAAGTAGACTTGCCTTGTGAATAACCACAGAAATCCATTGGAATCGGTTCTTGTGCTGCACAATTGACTATGGTAAACATGATGAGCTCCATTGATGGATACAGTCTATGAAGGTTCTTCGTAGGTGCATGGTTTACAGCTCCTCTGCTTCTTTCCATCACCCTATAAATATTACTTAACATTCATATAGTACTCTTTTTAGTACACACACATTCTCGCAGTAATCCTTTAAAAAAAACACCTCTACAGTTGATTAGTATTATTTATCCCGATATTATAGATGATAACCAAAATTCGTAAGAATGGTATCTTGCCTAGCTCCATCTAGTTTACAGGACTAGGCAAGCCACTACCCATATTGCACAGGGCACTTGGTTCACACATCCTGGATCTCATTTAGGTTCTTTGCCTTTCATTCTCTATTTTGCAGCTGCTTGCCATTCTCACTGTGTTGTGAGACTACTGGGCAACTGAAATCTCCTTTCGCTTCATGCCATCCTCATCTGACTTCTCTCTATCATATTGCATTTCCTTCCTCTTCCCTGCCCTCTCCCCCAGGATTTAGTATTCCTCTTTGGGAAACTGCTATAAACCATCATTTGCTGACTATTGAGCACATTCAGGTGAACTAACCTCTGTGATGGCACACTGGTGCCCACTTCATTCCTTCTCATTTGTTTCCATATTTGATAAGCAGAACAAACACATCCATCTTACTGTACTCATTCATCCTGTTAGGAGAAGCATATACCTGCACTATTACTCTGAGACTGATAGATAGAACCATTAGCATAAAAAGGGAAGCAGATGATAAAAATGATGCAAAGAGTCTCATAAAATAAGAAACAACACTCAACGTTGGATACTAAACATTAGCACCAAAGATAAGTGAGTTATTAGCCATTGATTATTCTAGAGATAAATGAGGTGGTGAAGCAGCAGAGGAAAAGATGTGTATTTGTGCTCTTCTTCTGATATGAACAGTAAACTGCATCTCACAGCATCCCTTGTTATCTTTGCATCTTGCATTCCTGCTCTCTCCACTTCTTATCTTTCCCTGGTCTTTTCTTTTGTCTCCCCACTGTAAACATATAGGCTGTTAGCTCTTCGGGGCTGAAACCTGCCTTTGTTGTTAGGATATTCTGTAAAGCACCATGTATGTCTGTAGTGCTGTAAAAATAATTAATATAATAAATATGTACAACCAATGCAATAGTGTGTATGAGGATTTCCTATGGCCTAGTCCCATCATGTTTAAGACAAGGGGGTGGGGGAGGGAGAGAACACGAATCAGACTACATGGGCTGCTCCTATACAACAAATATCCAAGACAATGCACCAAATCAATAACTCAGGATAGCATAAGCATATGAAACTTATACAAAGTCGGACCATTGGTCCATCTATCTCAGTATTGCCTACACAGACAGACAGCAGTACTCCAGGTTTTCAGACAGGGATCTTTCTGAACCCTTCCTGGAGATGCTGGGGACTGAACCTAGGACTTTCTGCATGCAAAGCAGATGCTCTACCAGTAAACTCTGACCCCTCCCCTAGTGCAGCTGTGAAGGGGGCCACAACAGAGATACAGAGTAGAAATATTAAATGCAATTTCATCCATGACTAGAGAGCCAAGGGCTGCTCTCCCTGTACTGGTACAATATTTGCAATCACAAAACATAAGTACCAAAAAAATATAAGTACCAATTGTCAAGGTCCATATCTCAAATGGACCACAAAATGCTGTCAAGCATACAAGTGTTAGTGAAACAGCAGCTGTGGCTGGTCCACATTGGGTTGGCTTCTACTGAAGAAAAATCTTGGAGCCTCCACAAAGAAGAGACCAGACACCATGAAGAGGTATCATCTGGTTATGCTTACTGTCAAGCTTGAAGTGGGAGGGCAGAATTGAAGTGTCAGAAGCCAAAGGCCACCTCCAGCCTCAGAGGCAGGATGCCTCTGAGTACCAGAGGAGTTACAGCAGGAGAGAGGACATGCCCTCAACTCCTGCTTGTAGGCTTCCAGCGGCATCTGGTAGGCCACTGTGTGAAACAGGATGCTGACCTGGATGGGCCTTGGGCCTGATCCAGCAGGGCTGTTCTTATCTTCTAGAATGGATCAAGGAAAGTCATCCCAGCAGATGGCATGCTTTAAGATAAATCCCAGCAAACACTACCACTATCAGATAGCATTCCTGGAACACGACAACAGGTTGAGAAAACTAACTTTTGCGAAAAGAGAATTCTGATGTCTGAATTCCACGCATGATACTAAACTAGTTTGCCTTTTATGGATGTCAGTGCACCAGCAAGTTTCGCCAACATTAGCACTGCTCTTTTTATACATGGCACTAATTAAAATCCCCATCATAAAAGCTATTCTCCCAGCTGCTATGTGAACTGTAAATAGGCTGTGGGGGTACAGTATAACAATGTATTTGCCAGCCAGCCCACAGCTTGAAAATACTGTATGCTTAGTTTACTTAAACACTAAGCCTGACAAGATTTTTTTTTTTAAAGAAACCAATCACAAAAACCAAGAGATAAATACATGGATGCCCTCAACACCAAGGGAATTAACTCTCAAAACATTGGTATTCTTCAAACTGGCAGAGGATGCAATCCTGCTTCTGTGTCAATAGCAAAGCTTCCATTGATTTGAATAAAGCAGAATCACAGCCAGTCTGAATGGGCTAATTTATCTGAGAATAGTTAATATATAGATATATACACGGATACACACAGTTTAATATATATATCTCTCTATATATATCTATGAATCCAAAACAAAAATATGTGAAGCAACTTTCCCAAGCCAGACATTTATTTGACATATCTTTGAGAGTCTCTCTCCAAAGCAGCACAAACTGGCAAGAACATTTCAAAATATTAAACTTATTTCTTGCCACCAACAACAATGCAATTAATTCCCCTCAATAAAGACTGTTTTTCTAAAAGAGCAATAAGGTGCCTCTGCAGGGGGTGTCATTATCCTTAAATAATCACACCCCAGGAAATGGAGGCAGGCACACTCCACTGCACCATGCCTGGTTTTTTAGTACTCCCGAGTACAATTTGTTTGTGTTAGCCACACCCCAACATATCTAATTGACAAAGGGCTCTATATGGACAATGGAGAACCCTATAAATATCGGTGTGCCCTCCTTTCCCTGACAAAGAGTAGCTACAGTTTCCAAGCTCTCTGCCCATATATTCTTATAAACTTAGCCACCCCCTCCATTTTAAGCTTTGGAATCTTAAGCTTGCATTTTGGCAGACTGAAACAATAGCACCAACTGCTATTGGTAATGCATGCTAACATCCACATTTACAGGCAATAATGCAAACAAGTCCCCATGCATAACAGAGAGTTATGACTTTGGAATGCCATTTCTTTTGACAAAAATCAAAACAGGCCCAGCTGTCCCTGCCAGCCCAGTAAATGTAGGCAGGAAGAGACACACACAAACATAGCATTAAGGCACTGCTTATTGTAACCCATTTAGAAGTTTCCCTTGGCCATGTCTGTACTACAAGATGCCTTCTAGATTATAAGGTCGGGAATCCATTACTTACTGTGCATTTTACACTTATGGTCTGCTTATTCCCAGGGCCGGTGCTACCATTTCGGCCAACTCGGCAGCTAGGGCGCAGACTTCAGAGGGGCGCAGAGTGTATCAAATCAATCAAAATGATTTGTGTGCCAAAATATTTTCTTTTATATTTGAGAAAGATAATCAAAAATTGATGTATTACCTATCCTTGGAATTTACAATAAAATTTAGCAGTTTCAAGTTTTGTGCTCTTCATTTTGTCTATAAAACATCTGTTTTTGAAAATCAAAGTTGGGGTTTTTTTGGGGGGGAGGGGTGCAAGTACTTAGCCTTGCCTAGGGCACAATATAGTCTGGCACCAGTCCTGCTTATTCTCTATCCGCATGATGCAGAAACTTTCTGGGTATTGCCAGCAGAACTGGAAACCTTCTCAGAGCCCTAACACACTACCTTGAATTCCACAGAAGAAAAATGGGATATAGATGAATAAAACATCCCAGTGCTTCCATGTTAGAACTGCTTTCTGTGGGACAAATCCACTTAGAATCATTCCCATTCCAACAGCTTCTCATATAAAGACATCTAAGTGTGCACATGCACATGCAAGTTTATTACTTCCATCTCTTTCCCACCTTTTAGTGTGTACAAGAAACACAACTCAGGGCAGACCTATGTCAATAGAAACTTGATCAATTCTCACTGGTTCCCATTGTGAACAGACTGCAGTCAGCAACAATCCTGCACAGCTCTAGGCACTGGGGTCACCACAGGCAGAGACAGATTCAGCCTCCATAATCAATGTGTGTTCCTAATGACATCTCTATTTTCTCTCTCATGTAAATGAATGGCTGGCATTCACATCAATGGGGGAAAGGAAAGTGCTGCTCCAGGGGGACAATGACAGCCAGTGTAATATAGTGGTTAGAGTGTTGGGCTAGGACCACAGAGACCCAAGTTCAAATCCCTGCTCAGCACTGAAACTTATCGGGTGACCCTGGGACAGTCATGCTTCTCTCATCTTAACCTACCTCACAAAGGAGCTGCGAGGATAAACATAACCATGTACATCACTCTTGGCTCTTTGGAGGAAGAGTGGGATATAAATATAAAAATAAATAAATAAGATGCTGTAATGAGGGCAGAATATACCCTCATGCTCCTGACATTACATGGCCAAGCCTCAAATTGTGCTCCCTCTGTCTATGGAGTTTACTGCATCCCTCCAGAGGTACCTGCAATGTAAAGGCTCTTTCTCCCATCATAATGGTGGGCATTTTCCCACTCACAATACATCAGGTAAGTAAATGAGCTCCTGTATAAACTGTGAGTGGAATATTTTTACGACAGTGAATACCTCTTGAATACCTCCAGATCATTTCCTTTGCCTCCCATTTATATGTCACAGAATCTCTCTGGGATTATGCAATAATCTGTTCATGGTATTGTTTTGTTCTCCTGCTTCAGTAACACTAACCCATCCTGGTTTAAGTTATGGAGGATAGATTTATCAATGGCTAACAGTTGTTTTTCCATGAATTGTCAAAAATTAAACAAACACAGAGAAAATTAAATAAATCATAGAAACATAAACGTAGTTCTCTACCCTTATGCATGAGTAGGCAATATATTTATTGTTAACACAAGCTGCCATATAATCAATATTTAAAGTAATTTTATCATTAACTGTAGCTGGTACTTCATGACTATGTATGTAGCAGGCTATAGGTTTATAAATATGAGGGCTATCACTGCTTCAACGTACCGAAGCGCAGCCACTTTAAAATTGAAATTGTCAGATTTTATCAGTTATCACTTCCATGGGGTAATGTAACTTTACAATTACTTAGCTCATAAGGGACTAATTTCATTCAGCTTCCAACAAATACTTTTCAGATTGGAGTGCAGGGTAGGATTTCTTGAGTGGCCAAATCAAGGGTAATAATGGACAGGAGCTGGAGAGAAAGCCTTGATAATGAGATTAGCACTTGCTGGCATACGAGAAAGGATTTTAAACACTATCCTATGCATGTTTTCTCAGCAGTAAGTGGTTCAATGGGGCTTACTCCCAGGTAGGCATAGATAGGAGTGCAGCCTTAGTAATAATCTCTTGTTGATTCTTACAGGATAAATGTTTTTGATTGAGAAGAGAAACAAGATTTATTTACATGGCATCATTTTCTACTGGCTATATTTGCTGTACTCCAAACTGGATCAAAACATTTATTTTCTTTAACAATTAAGATATTTCATGTACGCACTAGGCTTTGCAATTTATAATAACGAGACAGATACCCAATTGTGACATTTTTATGTGATGCAACATCAAGATGACAGTTCTTGCCTATAGGTCCTGCTGCATTTGCACAATAGAAATCAGGAGTGAAATTTAGCCAACTAAATTTCATCACCATCCTGCCCAGTGTTCACTAATTCTAAAACTGCATTTTTTAAAGATACAATTATAATTGCAATCTTATTACATAGCTAGATATGGAAATCTTAATTCAAAATTGTGTGAAGCCAAGATAACACATGTTCTCCTGAAGTTAACTGTCATGTTCTCCCTTATGGCAGTTTTCGCACTGCAGCAGATTCTAAGTCTTCAAGCTCTTGACTAGCCCAACCCTGTGGCATCAACCATTGGCTCACTCTGTAAGAGAACGGTATTAAGGTCTTCTTGTGTGTATGTGCTAGCTTGCTATATTAATCTGTCTGCTTGGCTTGATCACTGGTGTGCCCCAGAGATCCTTCAGCTACCTGTTCAGCCTCTGATTCCAGCCTGTCTGAAATGCCAGGCCCCACCATAGTGCCAGCGCAATGGGACAGGGTGCGGGGTTGTGCCCCTGTCAAATGAGACAGGCACAGGTCGCCATCTTGCCTCCCCCTCACAAAGGAGCTGTGAAGATAAACATAATCATGTACATCACTCTTGGAGGAAGAGTGGGAAGGAGGCAGGCTGATAGGGTCCTGGCCGCCTCCATTTTAATTCAGTTGGGGCCAAGTAGGGATTTTTGGGTTGCACCAGATTGGCACTAGGCGTGGTCTTTTTTGCCTACTTCTCACTGAGTCCTTTGGATTTGGGGTCATAGGCAGGCACTGAAAGTAACTGGTCACTTGGCAGGAGAGTGTGGGTGTGGGGTAGGTAGATTGAGTAACGGTGTTCGGCCAGAGGGCATTTGGGGTAAGGGGGGTCAAGGAACAGCCCTTTGGGGGTTTTGTGGCCCGGAGAGCTGGGCATGGGCATGTCTCCTGATTGAATACCAGCCCAAGAGAAGTCTCCTTTCAGGGCAGGTAATTCAATCTCCACTCATGTATCCATGAACCAACCACATCTGCTGCACAAATGCAAAGTTACTGTTCCCAACATAGTCTAATTGGCCTTTATGCTTTGTAGAGCAGCAACTCCAGCAGAGACAAAGCAGGCATCCTCCTATGCAGGGAGGCATGCTGGACCCACAGAATCTCCCTTAATCGCTTTGTTTTTTGCTGACCATTCACAGTTCTTTTATTTATTTATTTATATTTAGTGGCATACTGTTTGTACACTGCTGAGCTAGGAAGCAGTTTCAGTGAATTGTTTATAATGTAGTCCGTACATAGAATCAGCTATTTCCAAGGCAGATTTACATTTGGTCTGGAACATAGGAAGGGGGGAAATTACTTTCCTATGTTGATTGATTGATTGATTGATTGTTAAATTTATATACCGCCTTTCATTAAAACAATCCCAAGGCGGTTTACAGCAAAATTTAAAAACAAGATTGTTAAAAATACACAATTAAAATATTAAGCTAAAAATATAAAACAAATCTGATTAAAAATTTAAAACACAAGCATAAAAGCAATACAGATTACAAAGAGCAGCAGCAGAGATAATCATATAAAAGCCTGGGTAAAAAGCCATGATTTAACATGCTTTCTAAAAGCTGTGATGGAGACTGAGGAGCGAATAGCCACCGGGAGAGCATTCCGGAGTCTGGGGGCAGCAACAGAGAAGGCCCTGTCCCGCATGCACGACAACCGAGCCTCCCTTAATTCCAACACTCTTCCTAAATGGCACCCCTGAATTCATTGTTGGTCACTAGTTAAGCAGTATCCAGAGCTGAAAAAAGTTTCTGCTGACAACCAGTAATGAGCATTGATTATACCTTGCCAGAACACTGGTACCTGTGACATCTTCACAATGAATACCACTAACACTGGGGAGGCAGTAGATGGACGACTCTGATGTGCCCATCTCTGCTGCCTTGAACCAGCTTTGATTGTCCAGCAAGAGCACTGGACTGTCAACGTGCCAAAACAGAGGCAACTCTTTATACTCTCAAATTCCAAGCTCTCTCTTGAAGAGGATAGGAAGACCCACTGCCAAAGGTGATTAAGCTCCTGTTCTAGTGGGCTGCCACTGCCCATTCTCTTCAATGGAGATCAGTTTATCAGTTGTACCATATTCAAAGTTGTTCTCACTGAAGCTACCAGGGGAATCCTGACAGGCAGGGTAGCTGCATGTGCATATCAGTGGTCCTGATCCAGTAAGTTCTTGCAGGAATAGGACATGCATAACAAAGAGCCACATTTACTTGGTGCGGGGGGGTGGTGTGGAGAGAGAGAGAGAGAAGTGAACATTGTGTGTCAGTTTGTACAATAGGCGGTTTGTTTCAGATGTATGAAGTTGGGCTGGTACCTAGGATATGCATTAAAATTAATAATAAAGCCATATCTTATGAATATTGATAGGGTCTGGGAAAAATAGATTGGGGAGAAATGGTAAACCTCTTTAGAAGGCTTTGTGACCATTAGCAAATAATCGGCTGCTTCTTCAAATAAGGATTTAAATCAATGTGAAGAAAATAATCAATTGCATCTCTCATTTTTATCCCTTGCTCTTTGAAATACAGTAACGTGCATATCTCAGCTCCAATGTCACTATGAGCCAGAATAAAGCATTCAGACAGTAAATGAATCTGCTGTTGATATTTATAATATTCCCTATAACTGTGCATGTATGTCTATATGTATATATTATGCAATCTTTTATTTTTTTTAAGCAGTTCAACGGAAAGAGATCATTTTATTAAAAAATCATGAAGGCAAGTGCACTCATTCAACCTTAGAAATATTTTGATGGCTTTTCAGCACAGCAATATATTTAGATGGGAATATGTCATTAATATAAACAGCTGAATAGAAACTATTAAACTAACACAATTTAAAACTGAGCAAACCTGAGTATTTGATTAAAGTTTTTGTACATTCTGTACACTTGAACAGGTAACATAGAAGCATAATATTTTTGTTGATTTTTAATTTGTTAGAAATAGTGTCCCTGAAGTGCAAAATTTCCCAATAGTTTGTATTTTAAAATTAGAAGTCTGAAGGACTGAGGGAGCTTTGTTTGGTCTGCTTTTATTTTATTTGGCTAGTCACATTTTGAGAAACATCTAAAACACTTCATTGCAGCTGACTGCAGGAATAAAGAGGCAGCCTTTGGGCAGATCACCAGTACCTGCTCCTGAAATAAGTCCACACCTGGACTGCACTGACAAATGTTAGTCATGATAAAATCCCTTACGTCAAAAGGATTTTAACCACAACTCAAGTTTTAAAACATGGGGCTAAAAGTGACTTTTGGTTTAGGTGGTTCTAATATAAATAGAACAGCAGCTTTGGCCAATGTAATTCTTTCACAAGTCTTTCTCTTCCGCTTCCAGATGAGAAGAACATGAACAACAATTGGGGGCTAACAAATAGCATGAGTTAGTCTTAAAAGTGATTTAAACCTTACATGTAAGGTTGTCAATGTGGTTTAATTGCAACTAATGTTTACTGGACTGTGCCCCAAATGTTTTACTACTCTCATTATTACCTAAACCTTTACCTTTTACAGTGCATGGTAGCTGGGATAGGGTATATCAAGAGCACCATTAGGAGCACTAGCTGAATGCAACAGGTCTCAGCCCCTCTCTGTACAGACAAACACTCGAAGGTCATTCACACAAACAAAAACTGTGCTCTACCTGGGTTTGGGAGTTCTATGTGCTCCCAGTCTTCGGCTGTGTGGAAGCAAGGTAGGAGGAAAACCTAGGTAGCTTTTCTTCCTACCTTGCTTCCACACAACCGAAAATTGGGAGCACACAGAACTCCCAAACTGGGTAGAACACAGTTCTTGATTGCGTGAATGACAATGTAATTATATCCAGAATTCCCACTGGCAGCAGGGTGGAAGGTAACCCATCATCAGAGGTAGGCTTTTCCTTCACTTCAACAATGCAGTTTTAAGGCTTTATTTGCCTTCACAGAAGTGAACAGCAACCAGTCACTTATAGTAAGTTAAAGAGGGGCACTTGGAAGTAGAATGGATCAGGACTTAACTTGCCTCCTAAACTATGGGACCCTAGAATATAAGCAACAGAGCAGATTTCATACCCTCCTGACTATATCCCAGATTAAGTCATTTACACTGCTCCATAGAATGCAATAAGGACAATTGAGAACTCAAATATCTTTATAGCTCCACCCTTTCATCTGCATATCCCAAACAATAACATTCCTCCAGTCAGTCACAAATTCGTTGAAGGTTGTAGTGCCCAAATAACTACAGGCGGTATATTAATATCTTCTTTATATTTAATTATCCAAGACATACTTGTGGCTAATCCCATGCATGGCAGCTCTCACAAGCGTTTGGAGAGCTGCTGGATAGCCATGGGATGGGTGGCAGGGGGAATGGTGGTGGCAGTTAATGACAGCAGTGGCTGGCCGGTGGATGGGTGGGAAGAAGCCGGCTGGAGGGCACGAAGGAAGAGGTTGGCCAGCTGGCCGGCCAGTGGGCGGGTGGGGAGGAATAAGCTTTTGCCGGCCGGCTGGCAGGCAGGAAGGAAGAAGCCAGTGGGTGGGGAAAGGAAGAAGCCAGGGAGGGAAGAACCCAGCCAACCAGCTGGCGGGCGGGCAAAGGAAGAAGCAGGAGGGTGGGGAAAAGGAAGAAGAAACAACAGCAGGCAGGAAAACGGTGGGATGGCAAACAGTGGTGGCAGCGGGGGGGGGCAGCAGCAGGCTGGCAGCTAGAGGTGCAGATACTCTGCGCCCGGCCCAGCTAGTATGTTGTATTAGTCGTATTCAAAAGTCCTGCTTAATTATTCAGCCTAGAAAAAGAAAAACTTCTGTTAGCAAAGGCTCCATATAAATCATGAGCTTTGCTGTCACAGAGACCTTCAGCAGTGATCTTGTATCTATATCCAGAATATATACCCACTAAATAGAAACAGATTCATTGTGATGCCATTCAATAACCATTTGTATTTAGGCACCTCACTCAACAGGAGTTAACTTAGACTAACTGGAATTATCCACCTTGAAGGTCCTGACTTCTTGTTTCTTCCTCCAGTTCCCCCTTCAATTCGACTAGAATGCCGCTTGATTGGTTTCATGCAGTCCATTCTCCAAATCCTCAACTTCCTCCAAGGTGATGTCAGAGGAATGACTTCCTCTGCTAGCAGATAAAGTATGAGGTGTCTTGAATGCACTGTTGCCAGATCACAAACCTGGTGTTATGCCCGTCCCTATGCTGAAATTACAGCACAATGCCTTAGGCAGGAGTGTAGCTTGGGGAGAGGGGGCTGTGTTCACCCCTCTCTCTGGTGGCCCCTTGGAGTGAGGGAGATAATGAGGAAGGTAGGGAGAGGTGGAGCTGGGGGGCTCTCAGGAGCTTGGGGGCCCGGGTTCTTTGAACCAATCTGCTCAAGTATAGCTACACCCCTGGCCTTAGGGCTAATCATAATGCATGCTGGGTTTTTCATATATTATTGTAAAGGTTTAGGATCAGAATGCCTCTAATCCAAATACAATTTCAATTGTCAAATTAAAGAAACTAATTCTTATTCCCTTCACATCTACTGGAGTTCTGATATGCTGACACACAAAATTATGGCTTTGCCATTAGATAGCAAATGAGTGGGAATGTTTTGAAATTCTCTCTGTAATATGTGCAATAGGCAACGGTATAAAATGACAAAATATGACATTTTAAAATTTTCAAATATCCAGAGTATTGTATCTTAAAATAAAAATTTAAAAAGCTATATGGCTTAATTTCTAAGGCAAAGGACATCAAAGGAGGCATAATCCAAATGAATACCTTAAAGAGAAAGCACACTTCTTAAACTATTCAAGATCTATCATTTCCATGGTATGAAGCCTCGTTTTCATGATAGAACAGATGGGTAAAATTGTCATTAACACAAACTGACAACTCTAAAACTGAAATATAGATTCAGAAAGGAATCTAATGAATTAAATCAATGTTATTGCAATGAAAGCCAAAAAAATTAATAGTGATTTGTAAAGTTACCCCATATTTTAACCTCAGTATATTTTAGTCACTACAAAGTTTTACATTCCCAGTCTTTTTCAATTTCATTGTTAATGTCTAACTATGTAATACATTTTTATTTTAATATATCAACCACTCTTGAGAAGTCCAATGTTTTTTGGATTCTGTTCAAATTAACTTGTCTGCAGGTTTGTGAGATTCAGAAATTTAATATGGACATGGAACACAGAAAAGCATTGGTACTTTCTGAACAAAGAGACCAGTATTGCAATATGGCTGAGGCCGATGGCATATCCATCCCAGACCCATATAAGATGTTTCTAAACTTTACAATGTAAATGGAACTTCATGACTTGCCTTGAACTAATAAATATATTTGATTGATGCCTGATAAGATAGAATATATGAATATAAGAACAGTTCCCAACTAAAAGACTTACTTTTTTTCACTTCAGTAACCTCAGCTGAAATTGCATGTAATCCAGAACTGAAGACTAGAATTGTACTTGTATTAAGTAGTTTAATGGGGGTGAGGAAGAATGTGTTATTGGCTGCGATCCAAAGAATCCACAGCTGTAGGATTTGCTGCAGTGGCTCTCACTGTCAAAGAGATGAGCTACTAAAAAAATTAATAAGAGGCTTGTCATCTTGGTAGTGATTGCACCTCTATGACATGCTGCTGGCCAGAGGTGTCGCTATAATTGAGCAGATGTGTTCAAATAACCCAGGCCCCTCAGCTCCACCCCTCCCTATATTCTTTATTATCTCCGTCACTATGAGGGCCCACTGGGGAGAGGGGTGAACACGTGCTCCCTCTCCCCTAGGTACGCACCTGATGCTGGCCTACATACTTTGGAACCAGCTCCCTCACAGAGTAGTTTATGCTAATACTCCTGTTTTGATGGTTCCAGATTCCGAATGCCCCTTCTATGGGTCTGCCTAACTCTACCCCACACAGAGCAAGTTCCAGGCTGTGCTTAGAGTCCATCAGCTTGCTTTGATTAGGTTGTTCAGAGCTGATCCAGAAGCTTCCTGCTACACCTCAAAACACGGACACAGGAGATTGATCTTTGTACCATGTGCATGCTAGGGGATTTAGTTAATGTGGGACATAGGAAGCTGCCATATACCCAGTCAGACCATTGGTCCATCTAGCTCAGTATTCTCTAAACTGACTGGCAGTGGCTCTCCAAGGTTACGGGCCAGAGTCTCTCCCAGTCCTACTTGGAGATGCCAAGGAGTTAAACCGGGACCTTCTGCATGCAAGCATGCAGTGCTCTTCCACTGAGCTACAGCCCCATCCCCCAAAGGGAGTATCGTAGAATGCTCACATGTAGTCTCCCATCCAAATGCAACCCAAGGCAAACCCTACTTAGCAAAGGAGCAATTCATGCTCGTTACCACAAGAGCAGCTCTCCTCCCTATGAGTGTTGGGGTCAAATATACACCAGTCTCCTCAGCTCCCTGACACACTACACACATGCCCTAAGAGACAGCAAGTACTTTATATAGTATACTAGACGAGGATCTTTTAATTAGTTTGATTTTTTAAAGTGTATATGAGTACTGTTGTTGTTGTTGTTGTTGTTTTTAAAAAAGCTAATTCTATTTTATTAATTTAGTCACTAACAATGGGCAGCATCCAGACTAATTTAGTTATTATTAAGTCCCAAAAGTTATGATTAATGGAAATTAAGTCAGTCATGCATGACTAAGTTGTCTCATGGTTTTCAAATGTGCTTTTTCGTAACTGACTAGTCTAGATGCTGCCCAATATTTTTATTGCACTCATGTGATACCTGTATGTTTTGTCCTAGAAGGCAGATTGGGGGAAATGGCATGGGAGAACTAATACCGGCCATCTCTCAGCAGCAATTATAACCTCCTCCTAGGGTTGCCATGTCCCCTGGAATTTAGGGTAGCCCCTGGATTTTGGCTCCTCCACCCAGCTGCTAAATTCCACCCAGATTTACACAGATTTTGAATGTGCTGTCTGGATTGCCCAGATTTTACTCTAGATCTGATCACATGGGAGGGCAGAGAAGGAGGGGAAAGTCCACAAATCTGTCAAATAAATAAACAAATAAAGTGCAAATTAGTTGCCACATAATTTGCATAATATGAAAGTTGGGCCAACCAGATTTGGGAAGCTTGGATATGGTGACCCTCCCCATAGCTGCTATGAAACTTTCTTTTAAATAGGCAGGAAATTATAGCAGTTTCCTATATTCCTACATAAAATTGTTTTTAGGGGCTAGATCCAGCCTCCAGTTTGCCTCTTGTAATTTACCATAAAATATGTACCAGCTAACTATGAAACACTTAGTCTTTAATGCTTTTTTCTTTTCACAGCTATGTTTGTCTTTGGAATATACATTCAAATATATAATATTGCCTGGTAGCTTTAAATGTTTTGTTAAACAAAGTTGTGATTATATTGCATATGTATTTATTTGTAATGATTATAACATTGCTTTGCTTGTTTGTAGGGTTTTTTCCTCTCTCTTTCATTAGTTGCCCTTGTTCGGGGTAATAAGGGCATTTTACAAATTCAGAAGTAGTCTTGGGCCTCTCTTTGTAGCCTGGCAACAAAATCCCATGAATTCAAGAGAACAATTGACCATTTTACTTTACATCCTATTGTTCTCTTATTAACATAGATTAACGACTTTACACAGCATTCTGAAATTTAAAAAAACAACAAACTGTTTTGTAAACACATATGAATGTGAATAAGCTGCAATGAATGCAGAAGAGAAGTCATATACCCAGCCAATATTTCTAGTTGTTCCTGCAGTTCTTTTTCCCAGTGGTATTAGATAAAGCCAGATCTGCTAACAAATATCCTACAAAAGTGAGGGAATCCACTTGAACCAGAAGGACACAATTCACGCATGTGTTCTATGAAGAGGAAATACACTTCTGTCAATTAGAACAAGGCCACAG
This sequence comes from Hemicordylus capensis, assembly GCF_027244095.1. Lineage (NCBI taxonomy): Eukaryota > Metazoa > Chordata > Lepidosauria > Squamata > Cordylidae > Hemicordylus > Hemicordylus capensis. Next base: position 20,369,723 of record NC_069665.1, read on the forward strand.
ATTCAGAGAGACAAGTCCATAATCAGTAAGGATACAGCGTCAAATAAGATGTATTGTTCCATCTTATTTGGCAGATGTAGTGTGTGTGGAGACTGGAGGTGATGCTTTGGAATGGGGGAACAACTTTTCTTGGGGGAAGGGTTAAGAAGGTGATGCTGGGGCACTACTGCTCAGCTCCTTGACCATTGGCTTGTGGGGTCCCGCAGGGCTCAGTTTTGTCTCCCATGCTGTTCAACATCAACATGAAACCATTGGGAGAGATCATCTGGGGACTTGGACTGAGTTGTCAGCAATATGCAGATGAAACTCAGCTCTAATTTGAGGGCGAGAGAGTGGAAAGTTAAATAGAGAATTCCTCCTCCCTAAACACGGACATCTGTGTAAAACGCTTTGGAAACTTTTGTTGAGAAGTGGTATATAAATTGTTGTTGTTGTTGCTACCAGAGTGACCTCAAATCAGGTAAGATCCCTTTACACAGTAATGCCTTTCCCAGAGAAGATACAGGGCTAATTCACTCTATTGCAAAGCTTCCTGCTAACCAAGGTATTGTCTCCTTTCCCCTTGGTGCTGTCTCAGACTTGTGTCCCTACCAGGTCTCTGCTTCAGTGGAGACAATTGTGCCTTTAAGATTTCCCCACTGCAGCGAATAGCAACTTTGGGGGAGGGGATTCATGCTAAATACCGCCTTGGGGTTGGCTTTTAACGAAAGGCGGTATATAAATGTAAAAATAAATAAATAAATAAATAAATAATTGGCATCAGGGCAAGGAATTAAATCCCACTCCCACTGTGACCACAATGCGAATTCCCCCACAGCACCACAACTACTTTTGGAGAAAGTTGGGCGTTCCAGAGACAGATCTCCCGCAACACATCTGGTTGGCCCAGTGAAGTACTGGTTATTTAGAGGATGGAACTTGATTGTGAATTTCCCTTGAAGCTTTGAATAAACAAGTCTAAGAGCCTTGATCTTAGTAATTGCAAGATACAGCCATTGTCATAATTACCTCCAACATCTCCTCAGATTAGGAAGATCTGGACTAAGATCAGGAGAGGGACCCCAAAGACATCAGACCTGACCCAGGAGAAGCTGCAGATGAGCAGCACCTCCAAGAGTTCCCTGAGAACACCCAGGAAGAGGGAGACAGGGAAGAAACCCAGCAGGACACAGAGACCCCTTCATCAACAGACTCCTCCCTAGTAACCCTAACCCTAGTGAGGAAGCATTCCCCAAGGAGACTTGCCAAGAGTGTGAGGGACCCTCTGTTGACCTCCCCCTGAGCGAGTCTCCCCCTTCACCTCCAGCTGAACCCAAGAGGCAATGACATTGAGCCAGGCTCGAGCTGCAGCAGCAACAGAAGAGTACCAGATTGGCAGTTTACCAGCTTAACTACATAAGGACTACCCAAGAGGAGGACTGATAATACACACCAGCTGTGGGGGGTTCACTTTGGGAGGACCCAGGAAGGCTCAAAGCTTCTATTTAAGCCTCAGACTCCCAGGGAAAGGTGCTGGTTCAACAGCTTGTGTACTGAGGGCTTCCATTCAGGCTCTCACCCAGCATCCCAGAAATGTACCTTGCTTCCTAGACTCTTACCTGGCCCAGTGTGAGTACTCCTGCCCTGCTTCTGACAGACTATGACCTACCCTCACCAGCCACACTCGCCTCCTTGAGGACTTGCCTACTTCTCAGGGGTTTGCAGCTCCATTTCCCCAAGGTTGCGCCAGCTGAATGGGTACGCGAACATGACCGACATGAAGGCAACCAAGCAACCTGGTTTGTGGTAATGAGAGCTAGCAGCAGAAAGAAAATTTACAAGATTGACCAGAAATTTTTAAAGACACAACAATATTTGGCAGGGTGTCTGCAGATGCTTTTCTTACCATGCGAATACCAAAGTGACTGAGACATTAAATCAATAGGATTGGATATTGCTCCAAAAAAAGAACACAACAGTTCTGCTGGATCAGGCCTAAAGTCTTTCTAGTCCAGCATCTTGTTTCCCGCAGTGGCCCACCGGATGCCTCTAAGAAGCCCACAGACAAGAGCTGAGGGCATGCCCTCTCTCTTACTGTTGCTCCCCTGCAGCTGGTATTCAGAGGCATCTTGCCTCCAAGGCTGGAGGTGGCCTATAGCCCTCAGACTAGTAGCCACTGATAGACTTGTTCTCCATGAATTTATCTAAGCCCTTCTTAAAGCCATCCAGAATGGTGGCTGTCACCGCATCTTGTGGCAGAGAATTCCATAGGTTCATTATGCATTGTGTGAAAAACTACTTCCTATTGTTGGTCCTAAATTTCTTGGCAATCAGTTTCATGGGATGACCCCTGGTTCTAGTGTTGGATGGATGCAAGAAGCCATTATCTGCAAGTGTATGGACTCTTGTTCTTACTGACATAGGAAACCGATTTTACATGAAAAGGGCAGAACAGGCATCTGACTAGGTGAACCTATTGCAAATAATTATATTGAGCCTAACTTGAAGCGGAATGCTATGCATTCAAGAATAAAAAATTGACTATAGTTAATACTGCATAGGAGAACTTTGACTGGACTGTGTCGGTGCTCACTGACTCTGACATCTCAGGGGACAATCCATCATTCAACAGAACATGCCTTTTGTCCCATGAAGGGCAACAAGCAATAGATAAATCTGGGTTCAGTCCATATGGTGTGAAAAAAGCTTAGAACTAAAAATTAACTGCAATTGTCAGAAACCTTAACAGTGGCCAGTGCACAGTGTCCAAATTTACAGAAATTCTTAACTACTTCATCAATAAGTAAGGCATGAGTCGTCACTCGCAATGGCTAGATTTACACTGGAGAACTTAGACTAAAATGCACTCAAGAATACACCCAGAGAGCTAAACATGCTACAAAGTTTTCCAAGGGTAGTTCTGGCAATTTGACAAAGCAACAGCACAGTTGTCTCCCAAGAGGAAATACAATTTCACAGTGGCAAAACAAGGCCATCCAACAATAAAGGAGGCAAAAATAGAGTTTGAGGAACATTTAGCTAAAAGCATCAAGGAATAAAAAACTCCTTTAAATACATCATAAGCAGGAGAATATAGAAATTATGGAGATTGCAGAGAAGCTAAATGAGTTATTTGCATCTGTCTTCATAGCAGAGCATACTGATCACATACCAATGCCTGAACAGAGCTTCTCAGGGAGAAAGACACAGGAGAAGTGGCTGGGACAGCGGACGCTGCCAGACCTGTGAAGGCACTTGATCAGAACAACTTGGACACAGATGTGGGATCCTTTGGTGAATCTGCTTGGGGTTGGGTCTATCCCCAGTGAGCTAGGCACTCCAAAAGGATCTCTCCAAACTGGGGGAGTGGGTAACAACGTGGCAGATGCAGTTCAATGTATGTATAAAACATAAAGTGATGCATATTGGGGCAAAAAACTCCAACTTCACATATACACTGATGGAGTCAGTGAGAGATCTTGGGGTTGTGGTGGTTAGCTTGTTGGAAGTGTCGACACAATGTGAAGCAGCTTTGAAAAAGGCCAATTCCATGCTTGGATTCATTAGGAAGGGGGTTCAAAATAACTGCTAGTATCATAATACCCTTATACAAATCTATGGTGCAGCCACATTTGGAATACTGTGTACAGTTCTGGTCACCATACACCAAAAGAGACACTATATAACTTGAGAAGGTGCAGAAGAGGGCAACCAAGATGATCAGGGGCCTAGAGCACCTGGGGTTTTTAATTTAGAAAAAAGACTGAGGGGTGACATGATAGAGGTCTATAAAATTATGCATGGTGTGGAGACAGACATTTTCCTCCCTCTCGAATAACACTAGAACCAAGGGTCATCCCTTGAAACAGATTGCCAAGAAATGTAGGACTGACAAAAAATATAAATTTTTCACACAATGCATAATTAACTGATGGAATTTTCCACCACAAGATGTGGTGACAGCCACCAGCCTGGATGACTTTAAGACGGGCTTAGATAAATTTATGGAGGACAAGTCTATTAATGGCTACTAGTCTGAAGGCTATAGGCCACCTCCAGCCTCAGAGGTAAGATGCCTCTTAATACAAGTTGCAGGGGATCAACAGCAGGAGAAAGGGCATGCCCTCAGCTATTGCCTATGGGCTTCCCAGAGTTAAAACTGTGTTAACTTTTCCTGCATTTGAAAATGTTCTTCATTAATAATCTTCCCATTGAGAAGGATTTTGGATAACAAAACAAAACAAAAGAACAAACTCTGGCCAAAGTTTTGTGACCTAGTTTGGGAATCTTTAGAATTGATAACACCAGTCTTCATTCATGACTCCAGTTAATCAATTTGGGGTATTCCTGGACCAAAGTCTGCACCACTTTCTTCCAAAATGAAACCTAGCAGTTATAACATGGGCAAGGGGATACCTTTTAACATTAGAATGCTCTTGCACATGCAAAATTCGGTGACCCTTCTCATGTGTATTGTGTGGGCACCATATTACACCAGAACAGAGATTCATAAAGCCCTGATTACCACCACAAAGGGAGATATTCAGGATGGGTGCTCCCCGGTTCTAAAATTCCCTTCCTCCCAAGGACAGAGAAAGCTCAGTGTTTGCATTTTCCAGAAAAGATGCACCATATCCAGGAATATCTTCAAAAAAATCTTAACCCAGACAAGTTGCAACCTGGATACATCAGAACCATCCATATATATATATATATATATATATATATATATATATATATATATATAATGCCTTTCTTTATAAAATCCAAAGGTGACCAACAACAATGGTTAAGAAATAATAAACACAGAAGATATGCAGAAACCAGACTAAAAGAACACAGGGAAGATAAACAGCACATTACAAATTGGACAGGATACAGGAAGGTTTGTTAGAACAAGCAGGCTTTCTCAAACCACAGAACATTAAAAGAGAGGGTGCCAGTCAAATCTCTTGAGGAAGAGCAATCCAGAAGTAGGAGTCACCACGGAAAGCCATCTTTCACATGGCTGCAAAATGTAACGGCAAAGGAGGGAGCACACAGAGAAAGGGGCTTACATGTACACCTGTACAGAAGTTAACTTTTGTAACTTCAATTTGTGTCAAGCAGTCTTTTGCTAAACATTTTGGCAAAAAGTACAAAGTCACATGAATAACTGCTAGAACATGCATCCTTGAACCAGGAGCACTGGAATTGGTGACTACTTCCCTTGCTGCTTTACCACAGTCACAGTTCAAATTAAAAATTCTTGTTAAACTTCTCTCTCTCTTAGCCACCCTTAGCTGAACAGAGTTAAGAGGCATCTCTGCTCATTGGTTTCTGCTGATCTGCATACCTAGAAATACATCCAAGTCAACTGCAAGATCTTCCCTTGGCAACAGATTAACTTGACAATCATGGCTCTTGATTTTTGTTCCTGTGATCTCTCTCTACTGTTACCAGTGCTCTTTTCCACTTGCTTACCTCTGCCTCGGTGGTTCCTCTGCTTCAGCTCTCTAGTACCCACTAAAATGCTCCACTTAGAGAGAGCCAAATGATATCACCACTTCCTCCTTCCCTCCCTGGATAAATGGTGCTTGCATGAAAATAACATTACATGGCCCAGACTCTTGCTGGGAGCTGAATTATCTTTCCATTCCCAAATTCTTTTGTATAGATCTCTGCCACTGCCACAATCTGGTATCGTAGGTAACATGATTTTGGCAGCACATTCTGCATTTATTTTTTCCAAGTAATTCCATACAGAGATGCTTCACACGCATTGTCTTTCTAGTAATCCCTCTGATGAACTCAATAAGCCACATTCAAGCACCATTTCTTTAAAATGACACCAGCTAACGTTATTGATTTCATTGGCTTGTTTATTCATATGTTTAATCGGTTATGTTAATAGCATTTTAATCCATGTCTCTGTTGTATGTGGCTGATAAAAAAACACTTTTTGTGTAGCTGTGATGACATTTTTCAGCCATTATTAGTCATCGTCAGCCAACCAGGTCACCCATTCATTCTTTTGAAACGTTCACTGCCCCTCATACAAACCGGCAAACTAGTGTTTTTGTTTAGATGCAAAAATAAATGAGACTTCATAGTGTGAGGAAGTAGTGTTAGCAGCAAAGTAGTGTGTCTGAAGTTAACAACATGGAGAGGTCCACTGGTAGGCAGTGTTCAGTACTCTATCAAGAAATGCTGTTAGAAGAACTATGGCTGTAACCTTTCAGTACGCAATCACCTACCTGTTAGTTTAGATGGTCATTTGCATGAAAATATCCTATGGCCGTGGTTTCCAACCTGGGGCATCCAGACATTGCTGAACTACAACTCCCATTAGCCACTGCTACAATTCATTGTAGCTCAGCAACATCAGAAGGCGCCTAGGTTGGGAACCACTGGCCTTTGCCAATACCATTGCTTGCAGATGTGGTATGTTACCCCCCATGACATTTCAGTGTGAGATTAAAATAACGTTTTGGGGTAGGGGTGGTCATGAGACAGCTGAGACATCCAAGTATTCCACAAACTAAGAAATTATGAGTTTATTAGGATCAAATAACACTTTCTGGAATGTTGAGAAGTGTAATGAGTTGCTTCTCACCATCTGGCATAACCAAGGGCTCTGGAACTTCTAATCCTCAAAGTTCAACTAAATCAAGTAGTCACTCATGTTCTTACATTACTCAGAACAGTCAAGAACAGGGTTTTGTCAGGGTCTGGATCAGTCTGGCCTATGGGAAACTGGATCTAGAGAATTTGTATCTAGAAACTGAATCTAGAGCATTGGAGGATGTGTTCTTTAGCCCAGGTTCCCAGAGTTCAGTGACTCTGAGATTAATTGCAGAAGGAAGAAAGCAGTAAATTGACCAGATAAAAGTCAAACTCAGATTCCTTGATAGTAGGCCTCACTAAACCAAGAGGCTTTATATAGTCTGCTGAAGACTGATGTTGTATACTCCTATTTACTCCTGCACCTGAAGAGTCTCTGAAGTCTAGGCACAGACAATCAAGGTAGCTCATTAGGATAAATTCCAGCCTCAGGCCATGAGATTCCCGGTTCAAACCCATCAGTTCCTAACTTGTTTCTGGACAGCTGCCCTGACAGCTCTCTTGCTATTTTGTTATCCTTGGAACCATGAAGAGGGATGCAGCCATGGTAGTACATCAGTTTTCTTATTTTCCCAACTGCTGAGGTAAGCAGGACTCTTGCAGGTGGGAGTGTAGTGATAGGGAGTGGGTCAGAAGATGCTCGGGCTTCTTCCATCATTGCTGGTTGGTAGGTAGGTGGGTGGTGTAAGAGAAAGAAAAGTGAACATGCATGCAGTTTGAAGGGCATACATGTGTACTTCCTTCTACTTTCTATGCTTTTAAGCATGTCACAAACTCTTTTAAAAATTGAAAGTTTAGGATGATAGAATTCTAACACAGGAGCACATAATAATATTAATGCACATGAGCAAAGTAGGCTTTGGCCCACATAGGTTTGACAAAGTACATGTGTTAGTCTTTAAGACCCCAGTTGCCATTATGTAGCTCAATATATGCTGTGCATTTGACTTTAACACAAAGATATATCTCCCAATCATAATCGGGGGGGGGAGTTATTCTACAAGCCCCCACCCCACCAAAAATACCCTTTTGTGTCCTTTGGCGGGGGTGTGGGGGACTCTGCACTTTCTCATAAATCTGAACAGCCAGTGCAATGGGAATTTACTTCTAACAGGGACCCTTGGGTGTTTTGACAATATAAAAAACCTCCTGGCAGGAACTTACTGTTCACATGTTTTGTTCCAGGGACCACTGCCAGCCATACTACAAATAATAAAGCTGCTTTTGCAGTACAAAGCAGCACAGTGACACTATTTCTGGGAGGCAGTTCTGCAAGCTGGCAAAAAAATTGGCCCAAAACATGCAAAATGCAAGTGAGTTACATGAGTTGTATGACAATAGACAGGAAGGTGCTTTCTATAAAGGGACAGAAGTGCAGCTCCTCCCCCACTCCCCCCCCAACATAATTACTGCATGCACACACACACACACACACACACTGCAACAGCATGCACACAAACACACAGCAAGTATTCCAGTTTTCAGTCTAGATTAGCAATCATGGCTTCTTTGCACCAACTGTACAAGATGCATGTATGAACCCCTAGTCTCTGTTTATTTGCTTTTGTCAGACGATTGCAGCTCCAGCAAGGCCTGTGACACTGATGCCAAACTGGACTCAGACATAATTTAAACATGGTTCAGTCTTACTATCATGAGCCTCAGATTTGTGCATGAAAGGAAGGAAGTATGCAGATGCCAGGATTGATAATACAAAACTAGGATTGTTTGTTGTATCTGAGCCTGGCACATTCTGGCTTCTAACCACAGTTTGCAAACAAGCCATGATATGGAGAGGAGAGCTGGTCTTGTGGTAGCAAGCATGACTTGTCCTCATAGCTAAGCAGGGTCTGCCCTGGTTGCATATGAATGGGAGACTTGATGTGTGAGCACTGTAAGATGTTCCCCTCAGGGGATGGAGCCGCTCTGGGAAGAGCAGAAGGTTTCAAGTTCCCTCCCTGGCTTCTCCAAGATAGGGCTGAGAGAGATTCCTGCCTGCAACCTTGGAGAAGCCGCTGCCAGTCTGTGAAGACAATACTGAGCTAGATAGACCAATGGTCTGACTCAGTATATGGCAGCTTCCTATGTTCCTGTGATATCAAACTGCCTGGTGTGAAATACAGGCTTGTTCATTAACTGTGTTTAGAACATACAGGGATTTTTCAGTTTCATAGCCAACAAGAAATCCTGGTTTATGGTAACACAAGAAGATGCTAACTCCTTCCTGTTGCATACAAAGGGAAGGAGGGAATGCCCAATACTAATAGTAGTAATGTTAAGTTACGACTTAGTACAAGGCACCGTTTGAACACAGCCCAGCTCTCCAAAGCATCCACTATTTATTCTAATGTTGATCATGCATCTCCAGATATTAATAGTCCCTTTTCCGATTATATCCCCCTCAATACAATAATCCACAAGCTCTTTTAGGGCACAAAACTGACTTTCATTCCCATTATGCAAATCCCACAAGGGAACTATTTGCATAGCTTTCCAATTGCAGAGAAGCTTTTTCAGTTTGGGGACTAAAGCATTCAGACTTCTCCATAGACGTGGTACAATCCAATGTATAATGTGACATTGCTGATCATACTGCTCAACTCTTAGAACAGGAAAGGTTTCTCATGGGTCCATATCCTGTCTATATTAAGTGTTCCTGCCAGATTTCAGACTAGCTTTTAAAAAATATTCAAATCTTAAAAGCAGCAGCTGGTCTGGAAACAGGATACCAACCGTGGATTACTGGCTTGTATCCTGTAACCTGGTTAGTAGTGTTCTTCAAATGGAGGTTGACTCTTGCCCTGATAGCGACTATCTCCCTTAGATTCTAAGGATGAACCTGCCAGTTGGGACATCCCATTCTAACGATAAACTCAATTTTGTTTTGGAAGTGTTGGCTGGGGAAGTACGGATTAAATGGGATGAGAGATGGGCTCAAGTTATAGACATTTTGTTAAATTCAGATGACATGATGGGACTTCGTGATGAATTAATAAGGAGAGAGATTGGGCTCATATATGATCATTATGGGACATTCACTCATATGATACAAGATCATCTTTTAGGTGAAAGAACTACTTATAACTGTCGCCAAAAGGTAGGGCTAGAGGTTGGTACAACCAAGAGTGTAACTGCCAAGAAGGAAGTACTTTCAACACTATGAGTCCTGAAAAGACAATATAAATCTTTGACCAAATCTAAGAAAAAAGAGGCTCAAAAGGTTGGCCTGGCAGCGGCTGATTGCTTCAGTAAGAGAGAACAATTCCCCTCTCTTATGGCGTATTACAGCTGGCTGCTCGGAGCATTATTCCTCCCATTTGACTAGCCAGGTCCCTATGGAGACTTGGGAATTACACTTTAAAGCTCTCTATTTGGCCGAGGAGGAGTAACTAGCCCCAGTAGCTTTTAAAAATGACCCACTCCCTGAATGGCCACCTGTTTCAGTTGCCAAAGTTAAGAAGCTTGTTGATTCCTTAAAAGTTGGCAAGGCCTCAAGCTACGACTGTATCTCTTCCAAAATGATTAAGTTGCTAAGGGGGGGGGGGCCTGTATTGGAAGACCTCTTTACATGCATAGATAGAACTGGGCTCATACCTGAGCCATAATAGTGCCCATATTTAAAAAGGGGGATAAACGTGATCATGCCAACTACCACCCAATTAGCCGGCTGAGTGTTGTGAGTAAGCATTACGTGAGGCATTTGGATTGGAAGCTGCAAGACTGGATGGAGACTGAAGGTATTTTGGGTGAGGAACAGGCTGGTTTTAGAACAGAGCAGTCAACCATGGACCATGCCCTGGTATTATGCATTCTGATTGAGAAATATTATAGCAACATACCTAAGTCCTCCTTGTATGTGGCCTTTGTAGATTTCAAAGCAGCCTTTGATTCAATCTTGAGGATAAGCCTCTGGGGAAAACTAAGAGACACTAATATTAATAGGTGCTTACTCTTTCTTATTCAGAAGCTCTACAATAACACCAGTGTGAGAGTGAGATGTAACCCTCAAGGCTCACTTTCACATGTAATAACCACTAGTGCCCCTGCTAACTTGGCAAAGAGGCACCTTTTAACGTGGTGATTCTCTTTATTTAGCAGGGGGAGAGTAACTGGCCCTCTCCACCCCCAGCACGGTACCTCCAGTGACTGTTGCTGGTGTTTATCTTGTGTTTCATTTTAGATTGTGAGCCCTTTGGGGACAGGGTTCCATCTTATTTATTTATTATTTTTCTGTGTAAACTGCCCTGAGCCATTTTTGGAAGGGTGGTATAGAAATCAATCAATCAATCAAACAAATAAATAAATAGTAAAGGAGTTAAAGGAGGGTGCATTTTGGCACTCTCCCAGTTCTAGCTTTACATAAATATCCTAGCTAATAGTATCTCCGATCCAGCGCTACATTCCCCAACTATTGTGGGCATAGCTATCCCAATCCTGCTGTATGAAGATGCTGCTGCTATCATTTCACGAACTCCTGTGGGCGTTAGGAGAGCGCTTAGGCTCTTGGCCACGTATTGTAGGGACAACCACTTGGTAATTAACTTCCAGAAATCCAAAGTGATGGTCTTTGACAAGAGGCCTAAAAGATTTAACTGGCATATAGAAGGCCATCTGCTACTGCTACTAGTCTGAAAGCTATAAGCGACCTCCAGCCTCCAGGCAGGATGCCTCTGAGTACCAGTTGCAGGGGAGTAACAGCAGGAGAGAGGGCATGCCCTCAACTCCTCCCTGTAGGCTTCCAGCAGCATCTGGTGGGCCACTGTGTGAAACAGGATGCTGGACTGGATGGGCCTTGGGCCTGATCCAGCAGAGCTGTTCTTACTTTTGCACCAGCAGGCTTTCCTAGGGCATCCAACCTTCATGTATCAGCTTCCAGTTTGGAAGGTGTGACTTCCAGGAGGGTCCTTTTCATTTTTAGAAGTAAACCCCCACAAAGCTGCCACCATTGTACATGGAAGTGCAGAAACTATGGGAAGGATTCTTTCAGGAGAAGTGTAATCTGATTTATTATGTTGCAAAAGAGAAATTAGACTTAATTCCAACATGACTGACTGTTCCACAATTTAATAGAACCATGCTGTAGCTTTCAAATCTCTGATTCCCAACATGCCAACAATAATTACTTCTTAAAGTTTCAGATTTTATTTTCCAAATGCAAATTGGAAATATCATATGGTTTGTTATTTACATGATCTTTGCTTTTAAACATTTTTTAAAAACTCCACCACTCTCCATGGTGTAATAAGGTTATTATGTAACTATCACTGCATTAGGGGGCTAGAGGCACTCCATTTCACCTCATCATTTCTTTTAGCTTAAATATTATGCCACATACTGATTAATACCAGACCAATAAAATCATCTTAGCAATCTGGTTAGAGTCTTTTGTCTACCCAGATGGCCTGCAACATTAATGTGTGACAATTTCAACAATGAACTAGGACTGTTTTATGGAACTAACATTTGTTCCACTGCTTTTGCTTTTTAGGCTCCAAATTTTGACACAGATGGTACAAATTACTAAAAAAAGTGCTCATTTAGAAGGCTTGAATATGTGGTTTTACTCTGCCCATCAGAATTTTTCACGTTTGTAATTCACTCAATTTACTAACACCTTCCTAATAATTATGGTCTGTAAAAAAATTCGCCTCTTCTCCAATCTTTTGTAATCCAGCATTTCATTACACTTAAATTGTTAATACTTTACCAACACTAGAAAAAGGGACTAGATTTGGCAACTAATTTAATCTTCCATCTAACATGTAAAAAATTTAAAAAAATTAAAAAATTACTGTAATGACAGACAATATCGCAGGGACTTTAAGAAGTATGGCATCCTACTCAGTAGATGCTAGGGTGGAGATGCATGCTATGTGCATACAGATATAACAAAACCCCAGCGGCTGCTTGTTTCACTCAGGAAAAAGTTATTTTGAACAGAGAAATAGCAGGCAGGCAAAGGGTAAATAAAGTACTTTCCCACCATTTATCCACTCCAAATTGCCACCCACCAAAGAAGCTTTTCTTGTTAAATAAAATGGGGGGAAGGGAGTACCATTACATGCATTTGTGGATAAAGTGATTGACCTCAACAACAAAGAGGGGAAGAAGATATGAGGAAAGACAGATACAATGTGCTTTCAGAGTCTAAACTGTCTTTCATACTTCATGCTTATGTTATCGTTGAGCCACATGAACTAGTGTTATGATAATACGCAATAATGTATGGAGAATACAGAAGAATTTTCCTTTGTGTTGCAGAGACCCCCTAGAAGTAGATTATAGACCTAGAAGAGACCAAAAACCCAACCAACACAAGAATCGGCATGGTGTAGTGGTTAGAGTGCTGGACTAAGAGTGGGGAGACTCTAGTTCAAATCCCCATTCAGCCATGATAGTTGCTGGGTGAGTCTGGGCCAGTCACTTCTCTCTCAGCTTAACCTACTTCACAGGGTTGTTGTGAGGAGAAACTTAATTATGTACACTGCTCTGGGCTCCTTAGAGGATGAGAGGAATTTAAATGTAAAAAAATAAAATAAAAAACAAAAAACTCCATGCCCATCAGCCATGTGCTGTATTTAAATTAACAGCTTGCTATTTCTCTTGGGGTATATATTGCAAGTTTGTCTCTTCAGATTTTCTGTGGGATGACTATATTTATCAGGATGTTGAAGGTCAGAACAAGAAACCAAGACTATGAAAAGGGGTTAAGAAAATGGACAAGAGTTTGTAATATACTGTATTATAATCCTATCTAGTACATTCATTCTTGTTTGTGGGAAACACTCTACAAAAACAGAGACATCCATCCTCCAGCAGCATCCTCCTCGATCAGCCTAAACAATCCAAACCACAGTGTGCCACAAGCAGAAAGCAGGAGAACTGCAGAAGGATGTCTATAGAACAAACAGATTATCCATTCAGCATCACAGCACATGATATTCCTATATGGATAGGTTTCTAATGTTCCCATCTTCCAGAGAGACACTAAGCTGGGATGTACCTTCTCCATGTTTAAGCAAAGATATAAACTTCTGATACTGTGTGGTCTAATTTCTACACTCATTTGACTACGAACCACACCAGTAAATTCATATGCAGAAGCCACTTTCTATAAATCATTTTTTAAAAAGGCTGTCCTGAATATATCCTTTCCAAATATAATTTATTTGTGCACAAGTCTTCAATTCACAACAATGTTCTGTTAGGTCTGCCAACAGAAAAGTGCATTTCGGTTTTGTCTTCCATTAGAATCAATCACTTTACACAATTAAGCTGATAGTCTCACCATTTTTTGCTGTTATGAGCTAAAGCATCCTCAAATATATTGACATGTGTCTCCGATACGATGACACAAATTAGGTTGAGAGGGCATAAGGGCTAAATGTCACCGATGGGGAAAATATCAATTCTTCTTCTTCTATAGCTACCTTATTTTCATACCCCATAAGGCATTGTACAGAGTTTCATTGCATTGGGAGTATGCATTAATCAATGTTTTGCATGATGCAATCAATAACACACTTATGTTTAAGTTTTTGCATTCTTTTACAATAAATATTGATATATTGCAAACTACGTAAAAATGTTCATTGGACTTTGTTTGCAGCATGCACTGTATTCATTCGGCAAATAAGTGAGCTAAATATTGTTTGTTACAAAACAGATGTCAAATAAAATTATACCATATGTGCTATTAAACACTTTTTTTTACAGTGAAAAGCAAGATACAGTTTCAGAAGTGAATGTATTTGGCTTTTCAAGGATTTGAAGCATGAAAGCAACATCTTTGAATATTTTTTAAACATACTGTGTATCATATAATTCAGTTTTGCAAGCTAGATCCAAGTCAGTCTGTTTTTAACAGCATCTTCAAAATTAATTCAAAGAAGTCCAAAACCCACTCTTTAAAGTCTGCAGAGGATGAAAATTAGCAATAATTTAGATTGTAAGCTTCTTGGGGCAGCATGTTTTTGTCTGTGTGTTACTTTTTAGAGTGCTGTGTACATTGATGCATCGGTGGGCATCTTATTTTTTTAAGGTACTATAACCAATAATGCATTTGAGAGAGATCCCTTTGTGTTGCTTTCTTTCCTTAATATCAGCACTCAGTTCTATCAAACATTCACACAAATGCAAGTACATCCTTCACCATAACCAACACACAAAAATAAACCATGTAAAGTTGCCTTTCTTGCCCTACAAAGGCGACTATTGGGACTTCTACAGTTTCAGCTTGTGTGCAATTCAGCTTGGAAAGCTCAATGGCAAACTAGCAAAACAGAGTAATGCATGCCATGAGGCTTTGATGCTGCAAATACAGAGTGAGCACATTTCAAGAAAGAAGGTGCTAAGAGCCACACAGTGAAATAAAATCTGGTTGCTGCAAAAGACTGACATTGGTATTAGAGGGGAAGACGCTTATACCCAGAAATGGAAATAGAGTGGTGTTTTTTAAAAAGCTGTCTGAGAAGCAGCAGATGCAACAGTGGAAGGAAAAAGTGTTCTTAAGCCACCTCCTTCCACCCATATGTGATTTCCTTTCTATTAGCCATACAAAATTGTGAACAGGAGAGAGCAAGCAGAGGATGCAGGAGGAATCTGTGGTACAGTGGTTCTTAAACTCTGGCCCCCTTCACATATCTCCTGCAGCACTGACAGATGCTTCACATTTAAATTTATTTCACATGGCTTGTAGACCACTTTTCTGCAAGGAATATCTAAAGTGGTACACAACACAAAGCAAATTAAAAAGACAAAAGGATTTTAAAATCAGCAACAGAACAGTAAAAGCAGTAAAGTTAAATACAAAACAAGTTCATGTTGACAACCCAAATAAAGGTCGAAAAATAAGAGGTCTGCCTGATTACCCCAGGGAGAACATTCCACAGTTGAGGAGCTGCCAACAAAAAAAGTCCAGCATGATACCTGAGCATCACCAGAGCAGAACCTTTGCAAGTAATCAAAGGACTCAGGCAGGTTCACATGGGCAAGTGACAAAATCCCACAAAACTGCGAGTGAATATCAGAATTGGATGGTTGGAGCCCATCACATGCATCTTTCCCACACAATCATTATCTTCTTTCCTCAGTGAGTGATGCAATTCTGTCACTCACACATATGCATGAACTGAGCCTATTGAATCTTGGGGTTCTACAAAAGCCTAAAATGTTTATTTACATTCAGATATACAATGTTATATGCATGGCCAAAATTAAAAAAATAAAATTAAAAGGTCACAATACTTCATCAGTTTTTCAGACAATCACCACCGGCTCATTTGGTGGCTATGCAGGGACGGGCCTTCTCTGTTGCTGCCCCAAGACTCTGGAATGTGCTCCCTGCTAAAATAAGAACTTCTCCATCTGACAACTTTTAAAAAGTCTCTAAAGACATTTTTTTTTCACCCACGCTTTTTAATTGGACAGTGGTTTAAAGTTTTCATTTTCATCAAGGTTTATTGTTAGATTTATATACCGCCGTTCGCTAAAAACAACCCCAAGGCGGTTTTCATTTTAAATATGTTTTAAAGTGTTTTTGTTGTAAACCGCTCAGAGACAGAAATTTGAGGCGATCTACAAATATGAGTGAGAAATAAATAAATAAAAACATTGACTGCCTGAAAAGATAAACTAGGTCAGCAGATTATTTTTTTAAAGTGCATATAAAGATGGTAGCTGGCAAGTTCCATCTTCTAAGATATATGTTCATCTAAAAAGAAAGTATGCTTTTTGCACGATAACTATTGTTCTGCTTCATATCATTAGAAGTATTGTATTTTCTCATATGCAAATATGCTGTATACAGATTTAATCTTCACTTGGATGGCAGACCTATATTTTTCTGTTTATATCTAGATGTGGAAACGGATGCCATCTACAGACAGGGTTCGAGGTATTGATGAAGCATGATGTCTTCACCACAAAGGCTAAATACTCTGAGTTAGTGAAGTCAGTAGAAGTCCATAAGCCTGGTTTGCAAAAGTACCTCCCACTCCTGCCCTCCCCACACTATGCAGCAAAATATTTACAGGCAAAATACTTGCTCTGTCTTAGACGCCTTACACTATTTTTCTTATTTTAGCATGCATTGAGGTCAATAAATTGTGTTTACGGAAGATATGAGCTTTGGATGGATTTAACAAAGGGAAACAAAGAGGATGATTACAAAAGTCAGATGACAAAATGTTAATCAGATTCAAAGACATAAAACATGACAACTTAATGATGTTTGATTAAAACTGGATTTTTAAAAAAAGTTCTAAGTATCTGACATTGAATTCTAATACTTTTTTTTAATTATAAGATATAAGATGCTTGGAATTTTATCCAGAAAAAAATTAGACTTGGTAATTTATTTTTCTTGTTTATACAGTACAACTTGCTGATGAAAAAAATGTGCTAAACTTATTGATTCATGACCATAATTGTTTAATTATTTATCATTGCAGAATTATATTAGCATTTATAATAATGCAGATGTGCACAAAGGCTAAGAAGTCATATACAGCTTTTGTTTTGTGTTTGCTGTGCTGAAATTAGGTTGATCTGGGTTGTGTGCACACTGCTGGATTTTAAGTGTTGCAGTTTTGCAGCTCTCTGCTGTATTGGACTTGCAGCGGATATGCCAATAAGCTGTCATCACAAAAATGCTTTCATATCAAATAAGAAAATCTATAACCAAAGCCAGCACTATCTCCAAAGAAATCTTTCCCGAATTGATTCTTTTGTTATGATGGGCATTAAATTCTCTCTGCACCACATGTACAGCAGTTTGCTTCCTCATACCACCCACAGCAAAGAGACGGTCCTTGTGTGTTTGTGTAATAGCTACACCACCACAAATAATTAAAGTTAGTTGCAGAAAATTGAGAGAACAGCCTCATGTTTGCTGAAGTAGTACATAAGAACTTGAGACAGAAACATTCACTTCATTTTTAATCTTTACTTGCAAAACCCCTGGATAAGACAGACAACAGAACCTGTTTTCTGGCCCATGTTTCTTTCTTTGCGGGGAACCCATTTCCACAAGAAATCTACAAGAGGGATGACATACTTCCCCTCTCTCAAAAGCTGCTAAACTAGCTTTGCCACGGGCTTCATGAGAAATTTGTAACACCAAGTACTGCTTTCCAGCTTCCTCCTCTTGAGGCTTCGATATTCAAGACTTTTCCTGCCCCCTCTCCCTTGCATGGTCTTTTCACCCAATGCTATTCACCAGCGGCACCTTTTCATAATTAAAGTCCGTAGCAAAGCAGTTGTAACCCTGTTTAAGCAGATTTTCTGAGGCATCAAATCTCTATGAAAAAGGCAAAGTATACAAATGCTCCATCTTCCTACTATGCTTAACTGATTTGCTCTGCATTTTATACTCAAGGAGGTGGAGATTCCAAAGTGTCAGGAAGAGGCATTCATTTGAGAGAGGCATCTGAATAACCCCATATGTATTCTAAAAACCAGGTACATAAAGCATCTCTTCCTACATTTGGAGTTTAGATGGGTATGATCAGCAATCTACTTTGTTGTTTGATCAACAATCTAATTTGCCAGCATATCATAGTGGTTAGAGTGTTGGACTAGGACCAGAAAGACCCGGGTTCGAATCCCCATTCAACCATGAAACTGAGTGAGTGACTCTGGGCCAGTCATCTATCTCTCAGCCTAACCTACCTCACAGGGTTGTTGTGAGGATACACATAACCATGTACACCGCTCTGAGCTTGTTGGAGGAAAAGCGGGATATAAATGTTTAAATAAATAATTATTAGCCACATTTGTATCTTATTCTCTCTCCAAGAGCTCTGATCTGTGGGCATAATTTTCAAGGTAGTCTCCTATCCAGATTATCTAACCAAGCCAGAACCCTCTTTAATGCACGGACAAACGTATGAATGTCTGGCACTTTCCAGTGACCAGTCAAATGCCTTTGGCATGAAAGCAAGAGCCCTTCAAGATCCTTAGAATCCAGTACTCAGAAATGTGCTGCCTCCACCCATGGAAGTTCCATTCCAGCTATTGTGACTACCCTCCATGAAGTTATCTAATCCTTTTCAGGCCAATCACATGGGGTTGCTTTCACTAGATTATCATTTCCGACTGCATATTTGAATGCCTTTTTTCCTACCTACATAAAACACATCGCTCCCTGTATGTACAAAATCCCTGTCTGCATCTCCAGCTAGGGCATGGAAAGACTCCTTCCTGTAGCCCTGGGGAGCTGCTGCCAGTCATTGTACACAGTATTGAGCTAGATGGACCAATTGTCTGACTTAATATAAGGCCTGTCTTCCTTTTCCCTGACATATTGGTTTTGTAGTTGCAGGTAATTTTTGTATAGTGAGCAGCATTCAGACATGAAAGATTCCATCTGCCATCTGAAAAGGAGCAGTCCAGCAACAGATTGTTCACATTCTTTCTTTATTTCTACCACCAAAAACATCCTGTTGAGGTTTACACATTGTTTTAACATAACATCCATCACCTCAACTTGAGGTACAGGGAAGGAAAGACTGTGCCATCAAGTCAGTGTCAACTCCTGGTGACCACAGAGCCATGTGGTTTTCTTGGTAGAATACAGGATAGTTGGGTTCCAAATAAGTGGGTGGGTTGTTTTCATATTTAGCGAGAGCAAACAGTATTGTGAAGAGAGGCCTCCATGCCAATAATCTCAGCTTGGACATTGGCCACTTCAGAGAGGGAGCTTATTGCTATGCTTAGAACCCACTCATGTTATGAGAGTTGCAGGACTTGATAAATCTTTTTTAACAGGGAACACGGTTGAGCCATCTGGATACTTTTGCTAATTTATTCTCCAAATCAGGCAAGCAGGCACAGGAGCCTCACTTGCTGTCTGTGTGCTATGATAAGGATGATGTGGGTCTCTAAAGAGGCTGGTGTGTGGTGTAGATGTTGACTGTCTATGGAGAACACTGACCTAGAGCTTCATCTTAATTTCAGCTTGACTGTTTTCTATGACAAAAGTGACATGATAACTGTTAGTTCACTGGAAGAAGCACTAGAGTCAGATCATATACTTACTTGCCAATTTCAGACCAAGATGGCCATCTGGAGACAACAGGGTAAGCCAAGAAAGATAGCCAGCAAAAACAGATCAGGGGTGGTGCTCAGACAGCCATTCACTATTAGGATAACTGTACCTTTAAGCACTGTAGGTATGACTGTGGTAATGATGGAATATTGGCAAGTGCAGCTTCTCAGATTACCAGTGTAGTGATGGCAAGGATTTGAGGGAGGCCTCACATAGAGCAACTGCTGGGAAGGTGGGCCTTTCCTAATAAGAGAAAAAGCCTGGGAATATCAAAACAGAATTATCAATCCCAAGGACTGGGTGGGAACTACACACACAGCCACTTACTGAAGAAAAGAAAGCTTTTTCTTGAGTTTGTTCTCTTCCAGGAGCTAGCTGTTCAGCTAGCTGCCCTAAGGAAGCAGCTAGCTGAAAACCTGCTGGGGAAATGGGAAGGTCACAGCCTGTGAGTAATAAGACCAGTTCAGTTAGACACGTGGGGGAAGTTATTTTCCTTTATTGTACTGCTTGAAATCTGAGTTGTCCAGTTAATTAAAACTCTCTCTCTTACTATCTGCTTTATGAAGAGACAATTGTTCTTATGGCACACTCTTTTCCCCCCTTTTAATTTAATAATAAACCCTTGTTGGTGAAGTGTGCTACTCTTCATTTTGCGTCTGCCTTAGTCACATGCTTCTGGAGGCTTAGGAATGCTCAGCCCTTATTAGGGAGGGTTTTGCCACTTTACCCCACCCCCCAGGAATCTTATATGGAGAGAGTAGTTTGTCCCACATTAAAATAAAGTAGGTGGTGGCAACCTACTATTAATACCTTACAGTCAAGGATTCACCACAGTGAACTCCCCCTGCCTCTGGCTCTAGTAAGACCTATGATTGCCAGCAGCAAAGAAAGCTGCACTGCCAAAAGTAACCATAACCTCCAATCCTTCCCTGTCCATCCATCAGGAAGCTGATGATCATGTAAACCATGTTCCACCAGTCATGTGGAACATAGGAAGCTGCCATATAATGAGTCAGACCATAGGTTCATCAAGATCAGTATTGTCTACACAGACTGGCAGCAGCTTCTCCAAGGTTGCAGGCAGGAATCTCTCTCAGCCCTATCTTGAAGATGCCAGGGAAGGAACTTGGTGCCTAGATGCTCTTCCAAGAGTGGCTCCATCCCCTAAGGGGAATATCTTACAGTGTTCACACTTTTAGTCTCCCTTTTTTATGCAATCACAGTGGACCCTGCTTAGCTTAAGGGGACAAGTCATGCTTGCTACCATAAGACCAGTGATCTTCTGTGGTGGGTGATCATGCTACATACACCTTACACCACAGCATCCTCCAGATCTTGCTTGAGGAAGGACCTCCGTATTCACAGCTTAGAGGATCCACTAACAAGAAATTTCAATAAGCTCTGGTTGCTCTGCAGAAGTCTTTCAACCTCTTGCACCAACCGTGTATGACCAGACCCTCAGCTCAAGTATCTCTACCTGGTACCTCCATTCTAGGATCAGAAATGCTTCCAAGTTTTCATTCTCTCTCACGCATACACTGTGCAAAAATCGTAACACCTCAAACGACAAAGCAATTTGTTTGGAGATAATTTTAGTTCAAATAGTTGGGTTTATTGCTTCTGGAGTCCAACAGGAAGCTTCATATGGGAAATAACCACAAAGCACGCACCAGTAAAATGTTGTGATGAAGAGGGAGAGAAAGGAATTTTCACACTAATCAGTTCAGTTCCTTTATATTTCATTTTTAAAGGGGGAGGGTGGCATGTGTCTTCCCCAGGTTGCTCAACATTCCTTTCTCCAAACCCCAACAATGTAGAAGTCACCAAACCAACTGTGTGACTTTGAAGAAGCCTGAAATTGTGAGCGTAAAAGACATTTGGTAAGGCCACGCATTACATTTCATGGCTGTGAATACTTTGTTTAATGAAGAGATTGAAGCTTCTATCTGTTCTACAGCTTGCCTTGTACTATTGTCATTTTGCTCATGCCAATAACCCAATACTACTGGGTACAGTGGGTAGCCTTTGTCCCTTGTGTTAGTCACTTATTCCTTTCATTCTCCTGAATGTTCACAATTCTCTTCAAAAATAATAGAACATTGCAATAGAGGAAACCTTGACCTTTAAAATGTTCTAATAAATGTTTTATTTTGCACAGATTTTATTACTAGGTAGGAATAGATTGAGATGGGTCTATTATGAGCCACGCAAAAGTGAAGATGCAAAGCTTCCTTCTAAGGGCATTGGTCCATCTAGCCCAGTACTGTCTCTAACTGGCAGCTGCTCTTCAAGGATTTCTACATAAGGGTGCCAATGCTGAACCTACACAATTGGAGGATAGATTACCATCCTCCACCAAATGGCTACAAGCAGCATGGAGTAAGCTTTTGAGTTGCTACAGTCTGGTTTCCACTCATCTGAGCCAGACATTTATTAAAACAGTTGTGCCACTTTTGAAAAAGTTCAAAGTGATATACAACAAATCAACTACGACTATTTAAAAACCACTTTATCACCATGCATTAAACAAAGCACCTGAAGACTTGATGAAACAAGTTTTGCAGCCTTGTGAAAGGACAATAGGGAGAAAGCTTTCCTTATCCTCTCCTGGAAAGAGATCCTACAATTGGAGGCTATTACTAAAAAAGCCCAGGCCGTAGCTGTAGTATATATGTCCTGTCTCTTTAGGATTAGGCTGTGTTTGGTTGGTTGGGCTTCACTTACTGTTTTCTAAGTGCAAGCTGCCCAGAGTTTGTTGCAGTCTTGTCTGAATAAAGGAGGCTTCTAAATCTACTTTGTCTCCTGCTTCTTCAGGCCCAAGGTCATGCCAACAAAGTGACTGGTTGTGAGTATGCCTAACACCTTATCTAGGGGATGATACTACATGGTGTTAGAAGTGGGCCTGCACCTTTAGCAAGCTCGATGTATTCAGCACAGGAGGCATAGGCTTGGTGAAATATGATAATAATGGAAGTTTATAAGCCCCCTTCTGAATTATGTTTGTCTGGCAATGTAGGAGGAAATTGGAGAAGATGGGAACAAAAGTTTCATCTGTAACTGACTGTGACTAATTCAGAGGATAAACCAGAAGAGTAAAAGATTGCAGTTCTTCTGCATTGTATTGGTGATAAGGCATTGGAAATATATAACCACATGCAGAATATTTATGTAGATTCTGCCAGGAAGACCTTGGAAGAAACCTTGAGAGCTTTTAGAACTTATTGGGAGCCAAAAAAAAACTCCAGAGTTTGAACATTATAAATTCTGGCAGATCAAATATGTTGAAGCAGAGATAATCGATAGTTTTGTTACCCAGTTAAGTAGTAAAGCACAAGAGAATACGTTGAAATTATTGCACCTTTCACATCAAGGGGTTCAACGAACAAAAGCTAAAGCCTGCTCCCTCATGTACTGTCCAATTATGAACACCCACATAGAACAGTGGACAAGGAATTGCCCACAATGTCAGGCACTGCCGCCCAATAATCATAGGAAGTTTATGATACCTCACGAGATTCCTGATCTTCCTTGTTTAAAGGTGGCAGCAGATAATATTTGAGTTAAAGGGCCATCCTATCTTCTAATTACTACGATAAATATCCTGAAGTTCTCCACCTCCCTGATAAATCAGCCTCTACAGTTTAGGCATAGATAAAAGCCATATTTGCCCAACATGGTATCCCAAAGGAGATTATTTCAGATAATGCACCTTTTGCAAGCAGAGTAGAGTGATGAAATCATTTGCCAAGGAGTGGGGCATCATCCTGACTCATTCAAGCCCCAATTATCCTCAATCAAATGAGCTGGCAGAGCATATGGTTCAGACTGTCAAGCATATACTTAGGAAGGCAATGCAGGATGGTACAGATCCTCACTTGGCTTTACTTTAAAGAATATGCCAGTCACAGGCCTTACTTTTGCCCAGCTCAGCTGCTGATGGGCCACTTCTATGAGCACATTGCCGGCTACATCAAAAGTATTGGCCCCTACACTGACTACTGGAGTATCAGCGCGTTTACATCAACTTCAACAACGGCAAAAGTTGTACTATGATAAAAGGGACCACTCCCTTGCCACCACTTCGGGTCGGTGAAAAGGTTTACATGCAGACAGAGATAGGTTGGATACCAGCCACTGTCACAGCCAGGAGGAATGAGCCACGAGCGTACATAGTGAAAACCTCTAATGGAACTAAGGAAAAATAGGAGACATTTAAGAAAAGACCGTGCTTTATCTACGAATGGGTCATGTGATGACACATTTGGAGGTTTATGACCATGCCTGTGAAGACAGTTCAGACTTGGCGCCACAAAACTGTATACGATCACCAGATCAGAATGAAGAGGGCAGTGTGGAATCAGCACCGCAGAGTGGTAGATATCTATCTGAAGCTTCAGAAGAGTTGGAGGTACCTCAAGAGACTGTATTATGTACTAGGAATGGCAGAGTTATAAATCATCCATCCAAATATGATGATTTCATCATGGGGAAGTGGTAAAGACTTGCACCCAACGGGAATCATGTATTTGAACCTCTGGCTCCAAGTCTTTGCAGTGTTTTACAGTGGAACTGACGAAGAGTTGTATCAGTCTAAAAGCGGGGTGGGTGGGGGTAGTATATATGAACTGTTTCTTTAAGATTAGGTTATGTTTGGTTGTGTTTGGTTGTGTGTTGCTTAGCTTTCTGTTTTCTAAGTACAAGCTGCCCAGAGTTTGTCACAGTCTTGTCTAAATAAAGAAGGCTTCTAAACCTACTTTGTCTCCTGCTTCTTCAGGCCCAAGGTCAGGCCAACAAAGTGACTGGCTTTAAGTATGCCCAATAATCTTACCTAGGGGATGTTACTACACTATTGCCACCATTGCCGGAACTGTTGAATAGGTAGCACAGACTACAGGGTGGAGTGACCTGAACACAATTGGCAGGGGAGAGATATTTCTTAAGATATGAAGGTTCCAGGCAGTGCAAAGTATGTTAAAAGTTTAAACCAGCACCATGAATTGGGCCTGAAACATACAGATAACTAGTGTAACCAGCACTGCAAGGGTTGAATGTATAGCTGCCTTCCAACAGCAGTTAGACAAGCTGCTGTACCCTGTACCAACTGAAGTTTTAACCATAAAATCAAAAAGCTAGAAAAAACCTTGAAGGTCTTCTAGCCCAACCCCCTGCTCAGAGTAGGAAACTGCTATAGCAGGTGTAAGCAACCTTAGCTCTCCAGCTGTTGTTGAACTACAACTCCCATCATCCTCTGCCAAATTAAACTGTGATTGGGATCCATGCAAGTTCTAGGCAACAACAGCTGGAAAGCCAAAGGTTTCCTACCTCTGTGCTATAGCATCCCTGATATATGGCTATCCAGCCTCTGTTTGAAAACATTCACTCAACAGCCCATCACTGCATAATGCAGACTGTTCCACTGTCTTATAGTTAAGAACCTCCTAATGACCAGCCTCAATCTGCTTCCTTGTCATTTTAATCCATTGACTCTAGTCGTGCCCTCAGCAGCAACACAGAACAAGTCCGCTCCTCCTTCTATGTAGCAGTCTTTCAGCTATTTGAAAATGGCTATCAGTCTTCTCTTCTAATCATGACCAGCTCCTTCAACTTTTCCTCATAGGACTCATTTTGAAGGGCAGCCCCACATAAAGTACATTGCAATAATCAAGTCTGTATATAGACTTGAGAGAGCGCCTTTTCTGTCATGCATCCTGTAGCCTATTCAGATCACCTGGAGAGGTCCGGTTATAGTTGCTGCTGACTCATTTGGTGGCAACTAGGGACCAGGCCTTCTCAGTGACTGCCCCGGGGCTTTGGAATGCACTCCCTGTTGAAATAAAAGCATCTCCTTCTCTGATTGTTTTTAGGATGACCATGGAGACGTACCTATTTTC
This sequence comes from Hemicordylus capensis, assembly GCF_027244095.1. Taxonomy (NCBI): domain Eukaryota; kingdom Metazoa; phylum Chordata; class Lepidosauria; order Squamata; family Cordylidae; genus Hemicordylus; species Hemicordylus capensis. Next base: position 20,395,244 of record NC_069665.1, read on the forward strand.
TCAGGCTTGAAATTGAAATTGTAATGTGTTTGTGATTGTTGAGATTTTTATCTGTTTTATGAATTTTAACTGTTTTATATTGTTTTCATACTATGTCTTAACTTGTACACTGCCTGGAGATTCTATATCAGGCAGTATAGAAACTGAATGAATGAATGAATGAAGTATGACAAGAAATGACCGGCCTAAGAGTGGGGAAAACCTCCTGATCAGCCACAGAAAGTAGTAACTGAGTACTCACAGACTTGTCACTTGATCAGACACAGTACCATGCACTGTGAGAGCTGGTCTTGTGGTAGCAAGCATGACTTGTCCTCATAGCTAAGCAGGGTCTGCCCTGGTTGCATATGAATGGGAGACTATGTGTGAGCACTACAAGATATTCCCCTCAGGGGATGAAGCCGCTCTGGGAAGAGCAGAAGGTTTCAAGTTCCCTCCCTGGCTTCTCCAAGATAGGGCTGAGAGAGATCCTTGCCTGCAACCTTGGAGAACCTCTAGATCGCAGCTATCCCTACCAGCATAATCTCAAGTTGTGGCCAGTCTCAAGCATGCTATTCAAAAATGCTAACAACATGTAGCCCTGAATTACCAGAGAAAACAAAACTACATCAGTGCTCCAAAACAATATAACCAAAGAATAAATCAATGATTTCTTGGTGGGAATATGGAATTGAAAACTCCCCAGTATTCTGCTACCTAGCAAGTCAAGACAAGTGGTTACAACTGAAGCTGGAGCAACTAAGGTTAAAGTTGAATTAAATTATCCTTGCCAACTAATGTAACGAGGTAGGGATGTGCAAATCGATTTGGGTACAAAATGATTTGTACCCGAATCTGGCTGATTCGGGTGATTTGTAGACAGAACAAATCACACCAGATTCGGACCCAAAAAAATTCAGAGATTCGGACCTCCATTTTGTGGCCAAAGTGGGTTGGGTAGTAGTTCCCTATAGGTGAAAGCTACCCATAGGGTAGCTTGAAATATGGGTGGTAGCTTCCTTGAACCCATTGGGCACTACTACCCACCACAACCCACCCTGGGCCACTCTGGTACCCCCCATGTGGAACTCTAAGGCTGCTGAAATCCCCATTATTCCCTATGGGGAAAAAGCTCAAAGACATGCCAACTTCAAAATATTTTTAAAAATCACCCCTTTGCCCAATTTGTTTTAAAGTTGGGTGGTAGCTTCCACCCACTGGGCAACTACCTCCCACTCCACTCTTTTACTCCCGGAACCCCTTCTTTTGCCCCGATTCTATTCAGATTCAGAAAATTCTGTTACAAATTGAATCTGGGGTGATACGGGGGGAGGAGATTCAGTCCCAAAACAAATTGGGGGTGATTCAATTTGGGTACAAATCAAATTGAAAAAAATGATTCATGCACATCCCTATATGAGGACAAAGCAACAGAGAGGTGCTGTTTTCACTAAGGAGCCCCATATAAGAGATTTCATTAAATCCTACCCATACCCTTCCCTTTCAATAAGTGCTCAACTATGGGAGTTGGACAAAATGACTCTATTGAGCAAATCAAGATGAGTTTTATCGAAGGATAACAGTAAAACCTGAGCTATCCTCATCATCTTTACACAACACACAATTATAGCAAGAAAAAAAGAGAAAAATAGCAAGTAACAGTATCTGAAATGTTCAAAGAATACTATGCCAGCACTTAGCTGGTGACACTTGAGATGAAGGAGATAATTGAAAGGATGATTGCACTAGCTTGTTGTACTCCATTGATAAGAATGGTTTTAGAGAGTCCATTCACTATGCTCAGCCATGATACAAGATGCCTGAAGGAAAAACACACACACTGTGTTGCTCTAGAGTGACAATGCCTTGGAGCTATGAAATGTTAAAAATGAAAGATAACACAAGGCACTGAAAGAAGCAACACTGAGCTGAGTTCACTTACTGACAAGCAGTTGGACAAATGTCTCAACATTAGAGTATCCTCTGAATGACTTCGCCAGTGGCTTCCACCCACAACACCCCTCATGAACAATAGCCTCAAAAATGAGGAACTGCTAAGTTAGAATGCATAACTGCTAGCAAAGGCAACAAAGAATCCTGTAGCATCTCAAAGAGTAGTTTTGTGGAATGAGCTTTCACAGCCAAGACCCTACTTCTTTAAATACAACTTGCTTATGAAAATTCATGTGACCATGGTGCAGCCATACATACAATCACTTGGAAATATGTTCCCCTGAGCATAGTGGGCCTATGTTCCAAGTAAGCATTATTGGTAACATATCCCAATATTAGGGATGTGTGCAAAATTGATTTTGCGTTTTGTTTCAAGCTCGAAACGCAATGCCAATGGGGAAAACATTCCATCGTAACAGAGGTAAACTCGGCAGTTTTGACCAAATAGAACTCAAAGCATTTTGAGTGTTTCAGCCATAGGGAACAATGAGGAAACTCAAAACACCCCACGGGTAGCTCAGAGGGACACCAAAGTGGGTTGGGTGGTAAGGCATGATGGATGCTACCTACCACCCCCTCCACAAAAGAAATTTATCCTATCAAGGTTTGGGGTAAAGGTTAAAGATGTGTTTGAAATTGCCAGTTTGCCCATTTATTTAGTAGGTTGATTGGTAGCATCCATCATGCCCTACCACCCAACCCACTTTGGTCTCCTTAGCAAATACCCACGGGAAACAATTGGGTTTTTGTGTGTGTGTTTCCCCATTGTTCCCTATGTCTAGAACAAGCTGCACTCCCAGTGCACTCACAAGTTTTGCATTGCAATTTGCAACCCAGGCCTAAAAAACACTGCAGAAGCACACAGTCAAAGGGAATCTGTCCCTCCCAACACAGAACACACATTTCAAACGCATCTAGAAGTGGACAAAAAAGAACCACTGGCCCAGAATCCACTGCCAGCCACAGTGGTTGCGCTGCAGTAACATCACTGGCACAAGTTGCTCTCTCACACACAATGATGAGTCCTTACTTCCTAGAATTGCAACAACTGCCATAGCAACACCCTTATTTAGTGGCAAGCATAGCCCTAAGCTCAACTAGAGCAACTTCAGCCACATTTTGACTGAGTATATCTTGCAATGGAGATTACAGAACAGATCAGAGCAGTGAGTGAAGCACAAACTAGTCTCAAGACATGACATGGAGCTCAACACAGCAATCACCAAGAAATATTACATGCACGGCACTCACAGAGAGTTGCCACTGCTTATTTCTCACCACAACACTATCTCACAAACAAAACAAACCACAACTCAAGGAAGGCAGGCACCCAAGTTCTGGGTGTCAATCTGAGATCCAACAAAACCAGAAAGTTTTAGCAGCAATCAGAGGTGCACCTAGATAACTTTGGAGCCTGGACCTAAAAGCATTTGGAGCCCCCTCCCTTTTGAGGGTGCCCCCCCTTTTGAGGGCACACACACACACACACACTGTGACACACGCAGTATTTTTAACATGTGGCTTCTTGAAGGCACAAACAGCAACTGAACTGACAAGAATGTAAGTATATAAAACAGGTATATCTGTGCAAATATGCATTAAACACTTCAACACACAACATATTTCTTTCCCCACTCCCCACTCTGTCTCGAAAGCGGAGGTCATGCCCAGCACAGTGGTGGGCCAGCGCCACCCAGGACAGACTAAGGAGGATTTGAAGGCTTCCAGGAAGTGTGGAGGCCCTAGACATCAGCCCCGAAGTCCAGGGGTAAGAGCACCTGGCAGCAATAACAAAGAATATTATACTCTGTCCTGAGAAAACCACAGAATCAAACCTTCCTTCCATCCTGATATATCCTCTTCTTCAAGAGCAGCACACTATAAGGGCTCTCTCTGCCTCCCAGTCCTCTTTTTGAAACTCCCTGCTTTCAGCTCTCCCCTCTCCCCCAGTCAATGGGGGCACAGTTGCCCATGACAACACGTGATTTGTATGATAACAAGCCAACCAAGAACCAGGGAGAGCGCAAGCCTATCGGAAGCCAGTGCCAGAAAACCAAGCCTCTAAAATGGTGCTCAAAATTTTAAAACGTTTTTACTTTAAATGGGGTTGTTTTGTTTCGAGTTCAAAATACTCAAAACAGCCCATTTCAAGTCAAAACATTTTGACATTGAAAAATTTGCACATCCCTATCCACCCTTCCTTCAAGGAGCTGGAAGAAAAAAGGCGGGTCAAATGTCACCCAGTGAACTCAGTGTAATAAATTTTGACTGAGCCATTTCTGGTTGCGGGGGAGAGTTGTTTGGAGAACAGAATGTTGGCGTAAGGGCAGGAAGATGCTGGGAGAGTGGAATCAGAGGATGAAAAGGTAGATTGGGTGGTTGGGTTTGGGGTCAGTATGGGAGAAGGGTGGGTAGGTCTGTAGGTTAGGAATAGGTTATAGGTATTTCAAAAATTGTGTGTCTAAAGAAGGAAATGTTCATACATGCCAGCAGTTTTGATTTACACCTGTTCCAATTACTATTGTTTTATAAATAAACCCATTCAATTAAAACTGTGGTCTGCCTTGAGCCTCACACACTCAGGGTTGAGCACCTGCCCCAAAGGAAAGTCCTCTGATCAGTTGAAAACACCAGTGGGCTCATGACAGCTGTGTTTGGCTAAACATGTTTTATCACTGCTGAAACAGGAGCAACCCACCTATTTTCATAAACTTCGGAACAATGTGAGCTACATTCAAGAAGCTGGTGAATTAACTAGAACTTCTGCTTAAACAACTTTGAATATCATTTGTGCTCTCTCTCTCTCTCTCTCTCTCTCTCTCTCTATATATATATATATAGAGAGAGAGAGAGAGAGAGAGAGAGAGAGAGAGAGAGAGAGAGAGAGAGAGAATATACTTTCACTGGGGAAAAACACAGTACAACGAGCATATATTAAAGCAAAGCTTTGATTCTGAACTCTTTATCCTGAACTCTGAACAATGGACACTTATGAATCATTTGTGCGCTGTACAGTGAAGCCTTTTGAACAAGTAACAAGAGAAATCAGTTTTGCTAATGCATTTCTCATCTTGGATCTCTCAGTCATTCAGATTTAAAAATATACACACAAACTAAAAGTTAGAAGACCTAACTGAACTCTTTAGACATGAAGGACATTGTGTGGACAATATGCTGGAAATTTTTTTTCTAGACTCAATAGAACAATACATGCCATTAAAAATGTGATTTAAAAATATTTACTGTTCAAGATATTTTGTTAGTGGACAGGAAGAAGATGCAGCTATTTAGGATGCCTTCTTGAATCAGGTCTATGGTTTCTGCTGCAGAATAAATTCTTGTGAAATTCACACAATTCCTGCAAAATACTGCCACTAGCACTGCATGTTAGGAGTTTCAGGAAGAGGGGGGTGCAAATAGATTTCAAATTGAGGGGGGAAGACAAGATTCACAGGGTTGTTCTTGATAAAACTGCAAAGTGACATGTGTTAGTATTAATATTAGTATATATAATGTATTAGTAGTTACTTTTTATACCCAGCAACCAGAAACAGATGCTCTGGGGAAATAATCACAAGTCATCTGAAAAACAGACAAGGAGAGGCACTGCCTCTATCTGCCTTAAATGGCACCTCTGGATCCAAGACAAAAAGAGGTGTCACATGTGGGGGGAAAGCCACTGAGCTGCTCTGCTTCTGATTCTAACACCTCCACTGTTAATATGGTTTCCCCATGAAGTCTACTAGTAACCAAGTGCTTGAGAGAAAGTTTCAAAATCCTTGAAAACATCATGCAAATTCTGCAGTCCACGTTGTCTAAATAAAACAAGCTAATTTACATAACCTGCAGAATGCAAAGTCATAAAGTTGCAGAATTTTATCTATCTTTCTATCAAATTTATACCCCGCCCAAACTTACATCTCTGGGCGGCCAATGGTAATGGTAATGTGAACCAGGTATTTGTCAAATAACATCTTTACAATGACCACCCATTACTTCAATTCCAATCCTACGTTTCATTATAGTGAGAACTTTTGTGAGACTAATGATAAAAACCACAGTATTTTATTAATTTAGAAAATGTATTGGCCACTCTTCAGTCACAGCGTGGGCATTTGTCATCGGGGCATTTGTCAGGTCTCAGTTGGGTTCAGAGACAAGCAGTGGGATACAAATCATTTTCAAGAGCAGGAAGACAGGAATCCAAGGGGCAGGAAGCAAACAGAGAGTCAGGTTAAGCAAACATCAAGGTTCAAGCATAGAGATCAAAAGGGGTTCGAGGGATATACATAGTCAAGGTCAGGTAGGCGGCTGGGTTCCCCCAAAATGGCAGTCTGAGTGGAAAGGAGGTGGGGTAGGGCACAGCTGTTTGTGTGGCTACTTGTAGCAATGAGTTGCTCCGACTGAGAAGTAAAGCATGAAACAACAGTTACAAACGGCGCGCCCCACTCTACTGGCTTCCCAGATAACTTTGAGGTCATTCACACAATCAGAAATGGCAGCTTGGGTTTCTACCCGGGTTTGGGAGCTGTGTGTGCTCCCAATTTTTTGTTGTGTGGAAGCAAGGTAGGAGGAAAACCTGAGTAGCTTTTCCTCCTACCTTGCTTCCATCACTTCTAACCAGGTTTTCCTCCTACTTTGCTTCCACACAACCAAAAATTGGGAGCACACACAGCTCCCAAACCTGGGTAGAATACAGTTTCTGACTGTGTGAATGACCTCTTTGTCTGCAATACCCTCTCTGGCCGTTATCAGGGTAGCATCGTAGCACAACAGAAAGAAGGTCAATAACAGTCTGCTCCAGAATTGCCCTGGTGGTGCAGGAAATAAAACGAATGGGCCGAGCTGCTGGAGGCCCTGGTTCAAGACAACTACCCTCACACTCCGACAACTATCCTGTCAAATGAAATCCTATGGCCAGTTAAAAATATCTATGGCCAAAAGCCTGAACACAACTGTAGCATACAAAACTCAGTGATGGGGTTTTGGAATCATATTTTGGAATCAAGAATCATTGGAATCAAGAATCATATTTTGGAATCAAGAATCATTTTGGAATCATATTTTGGAATCAAGAGCCCCTGGTGGCGCAGTGGTAAAAAAAAAACTGCCGCCCTGTAACCAGAAGGTTGCAAGTTCGATCCTGACCAGGGGCTCAAGGTTGACTCAGCCTTCCATCCTTCCGAGGTCAGTAAAATGAGTACCCAGAATGTTGGGGGCAATATGCTAAATCATTGTAAACCGCTTAGAGAGCTCCGGCTATAAAGCGGTATATAAATGTAAGTGCTATTGCTATTGCTATATTTCTTGAGCAGGAGCTCCTAATGCCATGTGAGAGGCTTTTTGTTTGTTTGAAGTGAAAGGTTTTAATAATGTTGAGATACCTAAGTAAAAAACAAGATACAAATACAACTACATATATTATTTCTCCATCTGTACAGTCCTAAACTGGGGCAGTGGGTGAGATTTTGTGGGGCAGTGGGTGAGATTTTGGTAACAAGTTATGTAGTTCACACACAAGGCTGCAATCAAAAAGGTAAAATGAGATAACAGGAAGGAGAAAGGAGGAACAAGTGACATGAACAGATGCTGGGGCAAATAGCTGAAAGAGACTTTCAGCCTCATTTTTTAGATGTATTGCGAGACCTCTTAACAGAACTCAAATAACTACAAAGAAAAGGAGCAGAGGAAACCAACAGCAAATGACTTTACATTGGGTGGAAAGAGAAAGAGGAAAATGAGATTCAGCAATGCTTGTTATTTACAGTGCCAAACCTGCCTTATACAGTCCAAATCTTTTATGCACATCAATATTGTTATGTAGTTTACGTATATAAATGTGGATCAATTCTTGCATTTTTTTATATTTTAAGAAAAAATCCATCTCACATGCATTTCTTTCAATTCATTTTAGCATTGCATCAGGTCCTAACTGAAAACCCTTGAAATAACTGCTGGCTTGCTTGTGGCCAATTCTATGTCACTGCTATGAAATTAGTCCTGAAATTAAATGGCTCAACAGCGCTAAGACATTCCCCAACTACTCCAGCAAGCAGTCACTCACCTCTAAGGTTAACAGGATAAAGGCTGGATAAAGAAACTACTCATTATACCCGCTCTACAAAGAAGCAATTATGCGACTTTATAAAGTGGTTTCAAATATATTTTGCAAACTAGGACTCAAGACAAATATTAGAGGCAGCAAATTACAGTACTTAGGAGAATTATCACCCAAGTAAAGAGACTCTTAATCTATAAAAAATATCAACAAAAGATGTAAATATGGACTCCTCTATGGGTGGCATATCTCCAAGAAAATATACATCTAATCTCACAGTGTGTTGCCTGCAGTACCCGGGGAGAAGGTTAACAATTCAGAGCCATTTCCTACAGCTATAGAATATATTTTGATGTAGATTTGCAGATATCAGAGACTTAAAATCTATTATATAATCATAGGGCAAGGGCAAGAAACCTGTGGATGTACTTTTCTCTGAGAAGAACTACAATGCCAGTTTTCATTTTAATCAATTTTACACTGGGATTTTAAACAGATTATGCTTTATTCTTGGGCATTTGGTTCTGACAAGGTTTTAACTGTTAAGGATAAAATTGCAGGTTGCATTTCATCATTAAGCATGTATTATATGCTTTAAATGGAAACATGTGCAAGCAGGACAGTATGGCAAGTAGAATGACTAGACATTCTGGCTTCATACTGGAATGATAAAAGGAAACCAGTGTAACTGGGAACCAGTGGTACTAGTCAATAGTATATACTGGGAGCCCCTCCACAAGGCAGAGTGAGGCAGTTGCAAGGAGGGGCACAGGGACCAGCAAACACTGGTCCCCCACCACCACAGGCTTCCATGCTGCCACTCCCTTTCTTCACTCCACTAAGGTATGCTATTCATTTTCTCTTTCTCCTCCTCACTCCACTGCAGCACACATCTTCTCTCCCTTCCTTGTGAGCTAGGAACACCCCTGCCTGGGTTGCAGCTGGCACTAAGAGTGCTCGTGTGCCACCATCACTACCTCAGCAGGATGGCCTGAGAATACAGAGTACCTGCCTGCAGATGGAGGGTATCATATTGTCCTTCACCTCAGGCAACCAAATGTATTGGACCACCTCTGTACTCATCATCAATGATGTGCCACTAGTTGCAACAACTCTATATGGTTAGAGGACTTAATCACACACGTGGCATTCCTCTGATGTAATGAATGCTTCACAATGTCTAGAAGCATTTGGTCCTCGAGGCTGGTGATATTTTTAAAAGGAGGAATAGTCATCACCATTATGTCCTGCTTGCAAGCTTCTAGCAACACCAAGACAGCTGCTGCTGGAAAGAGAATGCAAGAAAAGATGGGCTTTGGACTGACCAGCAAAGCATTTCTTACAATCGTGTTTTCTCAGATCAACAACAGGCATCTTTGTGCTATCCACAGGAAATAGGATTTCTCAGAACCTGGGAAGGCAGGGAATCAACATTTCTAGACTCTGTTGAATAGAAAGAATGCCCACCTATCCTTGTTGCAAACTCATAAAGGGTATTACCAAGTTGCTTGTATGAAGTGTGGATAGTAGAATTCAGTATACTTGCTACATGATGTGTAGCTCTTGTAGATGCTTTATGTCGAAAGGTTGTAACAAACTAAGCCAATTCTACCTTTTAACCTCTTCTACTAGCAAAGCATTTGGAGATGCCAAACATTTAAGAATCCACATGGCGAGGGCGGGGAGATGAAAGGTACTGAATGTTACCTTTTTCATAGACTGAAGTGAGGCAAGTTTTGAACAGTCACTTTATAACTAGTAGCAGGCATCTCACCAATGATCAAGTTCTGTTGAGTTAAGCACACAATATATAAAAAAGTATAACCCAGTTCTACAAATGTTTTGATGGTGACAAATCTGGTAGGAAATTACATTACATGGAAATTCCGCTGGTTTATGCATCTAACCAGAGGGAGACAAGAATTCTCTCACTGTGCTTCAGCCTTTAATGGCTCCTTTGGAACTCACTGAAGAATGCATTAAATCAGCTGAGCTATGTTGGCTGGCATTTCTTCCCACAAATATTTTGAAAATTCTGCTCAGATATTTTGCAGATAAGATAATCAAGAAATCTGAAAGGATCGATCTTGTTTCTCGCATGTATTTGCCTGTTCTCTTTTATATATGAATAATTTTTCTGGAGCAAGTAGGGCTACCAACTGGCCAGAAAAGCACATTTGATCCAGATATTTTTGAGGGGAGGGGGAATCTGGGACATCAGATGCTGTGCAACAGAGAGAAGATAGTTTTCTTCTCATCCCCCACCTTTTTTGCATTTAGTTTGTTCATACATGCTTGGGTATTGCACAGAAGTGTGTGTGTATATGTGGAGATGCACGTGCAGCGCCAAACCACGTAAGTTTGAAATGGCTGCCATACTTAGCATATATTATCCTGAATGGCAGAAAAACACTTGGCTAATGCAAGTGCTTGGGAGAATGACAACTGATATCCTGGCTGCATTTACAATACACTATGGTAGTGTAGTGGAAATACTACACTCTAGGTTCTCTACAGGTAGCAGCAGAACCATAGTGGGCAGAGAAGTGCAAGGAGGAGAATGGTGGCATCATAGGGAGGGAGCAGGGAGCAAGTGGCAGTGGTGGTGGTGACTTCATCAGTATTAGTCCAGCCTTGCTCACTGCCTGAGGTGAGCCTACAGCACTGACCAGTTCACCAGTGTCTGACTAGCCAGGTCCTGATGTGGTCAGGAAGATGTGTGAGCTGTTCAGTTCAGCCCAGCACAGGAAAGAGAAGCAAGAAGCCTGATCAGCCACTCTGTGCTATTACGTGTGTATACACACAGAATTTAAAAATACTGTGTGGGTCTACTTCTGTTCGTTTACATGATGAAAGACTGTGAGGCTCTACACACGGTCCAAGTGTAGAGCCTGGGAGGGTTCTGCGGGGAGAGTGGCCACCCACACGACTACTGGCTCCGTCATGGAGCTGGTAGGGACTGCAGTGATTGGAGGTCCCCCGGCCCCCGGAAGTCCCAGGATGCAGGAGGGCATCCTGGGGAGACCCCCGACACGGGGAGGCTTGTTTTTAGCCTCCCGGCAGGTATCTCCTCATAAGTCGCCACGGCGCAGAACTGCACCATGGTGACTCACAGTCAGGAAAAGGGTTAGCAGAGCGCTCGCTAACCCCGTTTTAAGGGCAGGGCTTCTTTGGCAGGCTAACCACCAGAGAATCAACTGGTGGTTCTCACTGGGGGGGACGGACCAGGCTCCTTTAGCCCAGTTTTCCCCCATCATAAGAATAGCCTCTGTGTGTTTTCCCTACAAGCTTAATTCCATGCATGTGTGAGACTCACTTTATCTATAGTCTACATGCATTTTGCATTCTCTGTCATGGATACATGGTTTGTCATAGGAACACAGGAAGTTGCCATATACTGAGTCAGACCATAGATCCATCTAGCTCAATATTGTCTACACAGACTGGCAGCCACATCTCCAAGGTTGCAGCCAGGAATCTCTCTCAGCCCTATCTTGGAGATGCCAGAGAGGGAACTTGGAACCTTCTGCTCTTCCCAGAGCAGCTCCATCCCCTAAGGGAAATATCTTACAATACTCACACATCAAGTCTCTCATTCATATGCAACCAGAATAGACCCTGCTTAGCTAAGGGGACAAGTCATGCTTGCCACCACAGGACCAGCTCTCCTCTCTGTCCTTTGGACTCTCTCAGCCTCTGTGCCTGCAAAATGGGCAAAACATCTAGGATGTCATCTACATTTATTTGCCTTTAAAGTGCCACAAGACACTGCTTTTGCTGCATCAGAGCACCACAGCTATCCCTCTAGATCAGGCCTGCTCAACTTAGGCCCCAGCTGTTTTTGAACTACAACTCCCATAATCCCCAGCCACAGTGGCCAATAGCCTGGGATTATGGGAATTGTAGGCCAACATCTGCAGGAGGGCCGAAGTTGAGCAGCCCTGCTCTAGATGTTCCAAATGCTTAAGTACTTATGCTACATAGATGTGCACTACATATGAGATGTGACAATCATCTGTAGCTGGGCTCACGTTCTTGAGTTACTTGTTTTGCACGTGCTTTCGGTTTTTCCTTTGTGTTTGTGACATAGTTTAAAGTGCCTTAGGTTGACCTGTGTTGGCCTGATATCATATGTGAAAGGCATAGGTTGGTGGCAAGGGACCTCCAAGCACATACCAGAGTGGTACACCTTCAGAAGAAAAGAACGTTTTATGTGAGACCTGCCCCTTAGGTGACAAAATTTATATTTCTAAGTTTGGCAGCCCTAAGAACAACTTCCCTCTTACTGTTACCTTCTCCTGGACAAAAACATAAATTGGCATTACTCATCCTAGGCTCCAAGAAGCACCCACAACAGTCAAACCAAGGTGTACAACTGTCTACTGCAGCAGTTGGTCCTGATTTTAGACAATTGTTATGACCACCTCAACTGGATGTGGCAATATCATATGTAATAGGGTAATGAAATGTACTTTGAGTTCTTTGCACAGACTTTCCTTCCTTCCTGGCATATATTACATCCAGTACACCTATCCCCAATACATATAGTGATGGCATATTAACAGATGGCCCTGTCTGTACTTTACAGCTGATCAGCAGGACTTGTCACTTCTGGTGGTCATTTCTTCTCCTAACTTATAACAACTCAATACAATATGGCACAACAGACCATTTCCTGTTGGCTGAGAAGAACATGATGATTCAGCACTGGAACTCTTTACAACTCAAGATTATACTTTCTTTAAAAAAAGAATGTCCTGACATTTATGGAGTACATTTTATTCTTGGAGACTGCTAAGAAGCCAAATTGTAGCACACAACCATAAATGCTGAGAAATTCTTTGAAAGCACTCTGAAAATTCCACATCCTTTATATGGATTCTACATAACACCACAAAATCAATTCAGAGAGAGGGAGAAAGTTACTTCACTACAGGATTACATTAAATGTGTCTAACACACAAAAATAGCCACAATCACTAAAAAAAAAAAAAAATCCAAAATTTGTACCAGAGTCAACACCTGTAGACATTGGACATACATACATAAATATCTCTAGATAAACTATTTCTCTTTTGCATATTATAAATGAATTTAACCATAACAAAGTATCTGAACATCAAAAGGCCTTTTTCTATCTGTCCTTATTTGGGGAAATTTAGGATTTGTGCTGGAATTATTTAAGGGCTCACTAAAACCTGATCCTATAAATTCTACATTTTAAAAATAAGTTTCCAAATTATCCTTTCCACCGCATACTCACCCCATCATTAAACATTGCTGTAAATGGTTATATGGTTTGATTCCATAGGGATCTTTTAGTTCCAAGTTATCAGCCCACAAAGGGAGAACACAAACAAAAATACTTACTATTTTAAATGTAGCATTGTAACTGGAGAGCTGTAAAACACTTCTATTTTCTTCCCACAACCATGGTGGAACACCTGAAAGGTCAAATATACAAGGCAGAATTCTATCACAATGAAATTTTGCTCCCATGTTAATGCACTTCTGATCAAGCCTGTAAAAGTTAAAATAATAAATTTGGGAAAACAAGCAAAATGACCCTACTGGTTGGTTGGTTTCCTAGATAACATCTACATATTTTAGAAACGTACAACCTTCTAATAGAAATGAATAAACTACTCAACCATAAAGTTGCTATAGAAGATATTCTTGTTCTGATTGGAAAGGGCATCTGCTATCTGCAATATTGATAATACTTTTCAAATTTCATCTGCTTTTGTTTGCATTCTGTGTCGTCTGTTTAAACACACTGGGAATAATAATGAATCCCAGCATTATCTTCACTTTTTCAAGGCCGAACATATAACTTTATCACAAAAATAATTAAAATTCTTTGGCACTCTTGTATCTTTTCCATTAAACGTTATCAAGCAGTGACAATAAACTAACATCAGTCCAAGGCTGCCCATATGCTGCTTTTTAAAAGAATGCATTTGTCCCAGGGTGAGATACATGAATTTTGTGTTTACAGGGTCAAACAATTCCGAAGTTTTTTACTGTGTTAACAGTATATATCTAGGCAAATGCACATACACACAAGCAAGGATCATTAAGTAAAGCTGGAATACCTATAAACTGACTTGTTAAAGTGTCTCTTAATAGACAAATCTTAGCCATCAGTATGCTATAGATATGAAGGTTTGGCACAATATCATAAGCCACAGACCCAAATAGGGATGCTTTCCCTCTCCCATCCCTATAAATGCTTTCCCACTTTAGACAAGGCCGTGGCTCACTCAGCCTTAACTCTAGAACCAAGCATCAAGGCCAGGCTTCAGCTCTGAAATATATGAATTAACAGACTGCTTTAAAGCATGTGCAGAGTGCTTCTTAACAACTACACAGTTAGCTTCCACTTTTTTAAAAAAAAAAAATTTCAGAGGAAGAACTTTCAGGCCAGATGCTGTAGCATCCAGGTTATCTTGAGTCTTCTAATTTTGGTCTTGTGGTAGCAAGCATGAATTGCCCCATTTGCTAAGTAGGGCCCACCCTGGTTTGCATTTGAATGGGAGACTACATGCAAGCCCTGTAAGATATTCCCCTCAGGGGATCGGGCCGCTCTAGGAAGAACACCTGCATGCAGAAGGTTCCAAGTTCCCTCTCTGGCATCTCCAAGACAGGGCTGAGAGAGACTCCTGCCTGCAACCTTAGAGAAGCCTCTGCCAGTCTGTGTAGACAATCCTAAGCTAGATGGACCAGTGGTCTGACTCAGTAGAAGACACCTTCCTATGTTCCTAACACTGGATTTTATACTCACTTAATTGGATATATTTTCAGATAAATGGCATGTCTGGCACTAACAAGTCAATTTGTAACCATAGAATGAATTCAGTAATGTTGAAATTTAAGTTTGAATCATGCCTCCCTTTTATCAAAATGCTTATTCTGTTTTATGTCAGTATATTTGCTTTTTTGGATTTAACAGTTTTAGCAGCATATTGTGAAAACTGATGGATTAATTTGATAACCATTTCAAAGACGCAACTGTATAAATTACTATACACCACTAACTCCAGAACAATCTCACCAGTTCCACAAATTTTATTCCAGTATTGGTTATTTGAAGATTGTAACTAATGATAGCTGACTAAGGGCCAAACAAAAATAGATGCATGGAATAGAAGTTCCCCAAGTTTAGTTTAGTTTTTAAATGGGAATACAACCGTGAGAATTTTAGCTGACCAGTTGTGATAGGAGAAGTTAAATCTGCCATTTTGGATGGCAGATTTAAAAGGACACCGCTAAGGAACCGGTTATGTCCATGTGGTTCAAGTGACATTGAGTCCGTCTTACCTTTTTTTTTTTTTTTACACTGTGCATAATAGAGGGACATTTGTACTATGTGGATCGAACCACTCTTTAAAAATAGGCCTGGTCAATCAGAAGAGTATTACATCTCCTATCTTTTGGTGGATCAACATGCAGTTGTTACAGTGGAGACAGGAAGGTTCTGTGTAGCTGTAGCTGAGATTTTTGTATACCTTGAAGTTTTGTTATTTAGTTTTACTGCGGTGATTTTGTTTATTCTATGCTGATTTGTATGTTGGTGTGTATGTTCATGATCACTGACTGTAATAAATTACTACTTATTAGGAGAGGTTGAATACCCCCTTTCCCCACAGGCTCCTTTTGTAACCCCCAGCAAGTTTACACCACACCGTGGAAAAGATATAGGGTCTCATTTTTCTTATAAAAACTTACACCCCTGCTCTACAAGCAGAAAAGCAGCTTTGGGGGTGGAGATTTAGAGAAGAAAAATGACCCACGATGGAGCAGAAACAGGGTATAGAACCTTAAACCTTCAATCATATTAACAGCTTCCCTCAGTGACAGGAAACACATTCATGCATCTGAGCTAACATGGCCCTAAAAACATACATTCAATGGGGGAAGGAAACTCCTGAGCACCTTACCTGCACTGTTACATTTTTATCTTGCCCTTGCTTTAAGGAGATTGGGGCAGTATACACGGTTCTCTCCTTATTATAACCCTGTAATGTAGGTCATTAGGAGCCAGTGTGGTGTAGGGTTAGAGTACTGAACTAGGACCGGGGAGACCAGAGTTCAAATCCCCATTCAGCCATGATACTCGCTGGGTGACTCTGGGCCAGTCACTTCTCTCTCAGCCTAACCTACTTCACAGGGTTGTTGTGAGCACCGCTCTGGGCTCCTTGGAGGAAGAGCGGGATATAAAATGTGAACAACAACAACAACAACAGGTCAGACTAAGAAATAAAGACTGATTTGCATTCACCCTGTGACCTTTGTAGCTGACCAGGGAACTGTACCTGTATCTCCTGCTCCTAGTTCAACACTCTAACCGCTACAGTCCCATGTGTCAAGCAGCTTACAATCCCAATACTTTTCCGCAACAGGAGAGACAGCAAAGGGAGGGAAATGAAGAGAGACAAGGAATGAACAGAAGCAAGTAGAGCTACAGATACCCATACTTTGTTTCAGACTGGCATGAGAACTGAGGAGTCCGGCAAGAGCTTCACAGAAAATGTAGGGATTTAGGCATTATTTGATGGGTGGGTAGAGAGAGTGCAAAGCTTGGTGTATTCCCATGATAGTTTCAAACACATCACACTAGAATGCGTAACTCTGAAATCTGCCTGTACTATACTTAAAGCAATGTGAGTACATGTTATAAACCTAAAGCTGTTCTACTCATTTCAGTATCACATACACACAGAGTATTGCATAGTAATGTGCTGGCTCCTAAGCAAGTAAACAATACCAACTTACTAAACTGATCCATCAGTATAATTGAAGAACTCATTCCAGGAGAGAACTCCCATATGAAGGCAGAAATGTGAGAGAGATGTTAAAAGAAGAAGAAAATTTAAGTTTTGTTAGCTGTCTCTCAATAATCAGAAGCAAAATTCCAACCGTCCTGAGTCTCATGTGGAATGCTTAAGCAAGAAATCCATAACTTTTAATATGATGAGATTGTCCTGCTAGAGATGGATTTTTTCCAATATCCCTGCTAACAAACAAGCCAAGTTCCCTGTATCAGCACATTTCTGTTCTCTATTTCACAGCACTCATGCACTTCATTTAGAAGCGATACATAGCTCAGTATTTTAACATCATATCAGAAATGAGCTATATATACCAGATCAGCTGGTGAGCAGGTATCTTAACAGCAGACTTTCAGAATTACAAAGTGCTATGTGGAGGTTATTCAAAAACCCAAAGTGTTTACAGACTGAAAATTCTCCACTACTTTTCACTTGCTCCTCTTTTTTTACTTGGCTTTGAAAACCTGCCCCCAAGTGAGTAGGCAAGGGCTAGACTAGATGAGATACTGACGGGCATGTGTATTTAAAACAGTGGTAGAACTATTTAAAAAATTGAGGGGCACAGAAGGGGCAAAGTGCATTTATGGGTGCACTGGCGGAGGAAGCCAGTCAGCAGCCTGTGTTCCTCCTGCCGGTGGCCACCACCAGCATGCTCTCTGCGTTTGACGTCAGAGGCAGGAGGTGTGGCTTCGCTCCCAAACGGGGCAGCCCGTTTCGCATTCACAGAGTGGCCAGGAATACTCTCCCTGCCTTTAAGGCAGCCCCTTTTGGGAGAGGAGCCACGCCACAGCCGTGTCTGACATCAGATGCAGGGAGTGTGGCTGGGGCACCAGGCATGGCCCCTGATTAGCGGTGGCCCTGGTTCTTTGAACCTGTCTGCTCAATGGTGGCTCCGCCCCTGTATGGGTGGGTGAGCTATGTCTTGCATATTAGATTTCTGAAACAGAAATAAGGTGGTGGGGGGGAAGCCACTTATCTGGTGGGCACTTGAGACTGTAGAGATGGGGGAGGTTCTGCACCCCACTCTTAAAGAAGACCCCACACCATTTGTTAATGTGATTAGAGCAGCTCCACGTTTAAACACACAATTTTCATCACATCCAGTTTGACCTTAAGCAGCTCACTATACCCAAGGCCAGAACAACCACATAGGCAGATAAGCCACCCTCTGCAGCCTATACATGGCTGTCTATTTACTAGAATGCCATCCGGCTTCATTTATAATCATCTGAGTATTCCTTGCATATTTGTTCACTACTAAGACAGAGTAGAAAGAGAGTTTTTGAGCACAACTGTAAAGCAGAGAGAGAGAGTTGCACCATGTCTTATTACACCATTCAAAACTTCTGTGCATAGCTCCACTCACTACTGCACACTTTAATGTGTTTCAGGTAGATGCTAAATAAAAACACATTACTTTCCATCTGCATTCTCATTTAATGCTAATACAGGCACTTGTCATTGGATGTAAAAGTAACTGGAGACAAGAGTTTATTTTTATACCTCACAGAACAGCTACTGGTGACTTTCCTTAGATCACTGCAGTGTGTGTGTGTGTGTGTGTGTGTGTGTGTGTGTGTGTGTGTGTGTGTGTGTACACACATACTGGGCTCCCCCATTCCCCCCCACCAAAATGTTTTAGACACATTTTCTTTTTTCCTCCTCATTCAAAATATTTTTATACCATCACTGATATTCTAATATCTACTTAAAGAAAGAAATAGCTTATGCCTTTAATGCATGAGTTCAGTACAAAAACAAAAAATAAGGATGGAATTATCTTCTCTTCAAGGTTGACCGAGGGCAATAATTGTTGGTCTTTTTCACGATTTGATTTTGTTATTCCTTCTGGCATGGAATAATCCTATTCCATGGGATTATTCTACAGGAACCTTGGGCTTCCCCCAAGCCTGTGGCACATACAGTTGAAAACAGTGCTTCCCTACAGAAACAGACTAGATGTTCGCTGCTCACCCCATCACTACCCTGAGGAGACAAAGGGAAATGAAGAGTAATAATTTTCTATGATGCCTCTAGCCAAACATGGAAATCGCCCAGCTTCTTCTGATATTACTCTTGGTGTCAATGAAACAGTGCCTGAAGTTGCTGCAAGGCTTAGAAAAGTTGGAAGGACCTCAGCAAAATCGAGCTTAAAAGCATAGTTTAAGAGACTTAATAGAAAATTAGTTTTAAAAGAAAGCTAGTAACAGAACAATACACTTTTTAAAAAATAGTGTCAACTAAAGGACAAAGAGCCAGCTTTACATGACTGGGTGCTACAGCATACAAGCTGGATTGCAGCAAGTTTCCCAAGAAAAGGTTAATACCTTTTTCTCATGACACAGCTGTAGTCATTCTAGAATCCACCTGTGCCAACCACACAATCTGTACTGGTCCCTGCTAACCTTGCAGTCCAACAACATCTGAAGCCTGGGGAGAAGACATTTTCCATAATCATCCCCACAACATTTTGTCAGCCCCCACTATTTTAAAACAACATTATGTTTCTCACATGTTGTGCCTTATTGTCAGGCACTTCGGACGCCTGATTTCACATGGAAAGGGAGACTATAAATACATTAAATAAATAGTAAGGCAGCTCACATGATTATAATTAGGGTAGGGCAAGTGTCCAACTCTAGTTTGGGAGCTGTGGGTGCTCTTGTTTTGTGATCACGTGTGAGGGAAAGAGCAAGGTTGGAGTGGGAGGAAGTCTGGGAGAAAGGAACTGAGTTGGACAGCAACTTGGTACAAGAGCTAGGTAGGACAGCGCTGTCTGACTCAGCTTCTCTCTCCCAAATGATCACTGCCTCCACCTTCAAACTTGCTGTCTCCCTCACACGCAATCACAAGATGGGGGCACGCATAGCTCCCAGACAAGTGTCCTACCCTAAACATAATTGTTTGAACTGCCTTATTTAGTTAAGTGGTTTTTCTAAATCCTGGAGCATTTCACATAACCATCTAAGTAATCCTTACAACAACCTGTGAGTTGGGTCAGTATTATCATCCCAATATTACAGACAGGAGGTTGAGAAAGAGTAGCAGCCTAATCAGTACATCCACAGTTGAGGTAAATGAAGCAATGTATGACGTATATGCTTCATTCTATACCTGTCATTTTGAAGTCACAGAAACATGAACATGGAAACCAATTCAAAGGCCTATGCCTTTCCTAGAGATTCTACTGACAGTGCATACATTTGCAATAATTGCATGCACACCAAAAGAGGCAGGTATCTCCAAGTGCCAGATTCTTGACTGCTTTATGGTCCTCTTTTGCAGCGTTGGATTCATTGCCCCACTGAGGTTCTACCCATGAAGTTACTCCCGATTTATGCTGGCGTAAATGTCATAATTTGGTTTACGAGTTGAGTGTTGTGTATTTTTGAACATCTGACTGAAGCTCCCCTTCCAGGGCAATTTATTAGAGTTCAGCAGTAAAGGGAAGCCTGTCAGAATTGGCCAATGCCAAGAGAAAACTGGCCCCAAATGAACAAACATCTCAAAGGACTGGCAGGCAGCGAATGCACAAGAGCAATTTAAGCTCCATAGAATTCAAAGCATGCCATGGTATGCTAGACTGAACTGAATTGTGAATTCATCCAACATGTCAATGCTTATACTTGGGCTAAAAATGGAGCCCGATTTTTTTAAAGCCTGTTGACTACTTGAGAAAGGAGACCAATGTATACTACAATTAACATGTTCTACACAGCTTAGTTGGCAGTTGTTTGCAACAGCAGCTCAGACTCCCAGAAAGTTGCAATCTTCTGAACATTTATTTGGAATTAAGACCCATTGAATTTAGCAAGACCAATGTAGGAAAGTGCTGGGATCCTCAGGACTTGCAAA
Source organism: Hemicordylus capensis (assembly GCF_027244095.1). Taxonomy (NCBI): domain Eukaryota; kingdom Metazoa; phylum Chordata; class Lepidosauria; order Squamata; family Cordylidae; genus Hemicordylus; species Hemicordylus capensis. Next base: position 20,415,920 of record NC_069665.1, read on the forward strand.
AAGCTGGAGACTTTAAAAGGCCAAGAAACTGAAGAGCATTCATGTCTATGAACAATTACAACCAAATCACTCCTGGTTTTTACCCAAGAATCACCTATGTTCTGCAAGTTTAGTTTAAGACCTGGGGTGCATTAATCTGCAGTTACTTTGGATCTCCTGGAATCTGGTCTAGAACCAATCACGAATACCACACCCTCCTTCTGAGTAAACATGTACAGGATTGTGTTAGTAACCTTTATTCTTATAAAATGTCACAAACCTATTTTGCTTTTTATTTTCCTTTGCTCCTCCTTTCACTGCAGATCTGCACTCATACTCTATTCAATTAGTCTAAGATATAGCAGAGTTCTTAGTTATCTTACCTGCCATCATTATCCCAAGCACTTTCATGAGAAGTGATGGTATTAATATCAGATTCCTGGCAATACTCTAGCTAAGCTAAAGGTATTTTCTCTCTCACTTCTTTCTTTCTTCAAGTTATTCTTTCACCTTTAAATAATGAAGTTACTCTTCACTGCATCTGCTAGATAGATTTGCCATTTTGGGTTAACTCATGAATTACTTCACAATATCATAAGATGCCATCAATGTAACAGTCCAGTTCTATAGCCTAATCATCTGAGGTTTCAAGATCAAAGCTTACATCTTCCTTAACAGAACAAGGTCCCTCAAGCAAAAGTGGTGCTTGAACGTGTCGTGGCTAACCAGCTCCACACACTCTTAGATGAAATGGACTATCTAGATCCATTTCAATCAGGCTTCAGGCCTGGCTTTGGAACAGAAACTGTGTTGGTTGCCCTGTGGGATGACCTATGCAGAGAGAGGGGCGGGGGAGTGCAACCCTGTTAATTCTCTTGAATCTCTCAGCAGCTTTAGATACCATTTACCATGGTATCCTTTTGGATAGGCTGGCCGAGTTGGGTGTGAGGTGGTTCTGTTTGGAGGTGGTTCCACTCCTACCTTGAGGCCTGTTCCCAAAAGGTGGTGCTGGGGGACTACTGCTCAATCCCTTGGCAGTTATGCTATGGGGTTCTGCAAGGTTCCATTCTTTCTCCTTTGCTGTTTAACATCTACATGAAACCGTTGGGAGAGGTCATCAGGAGATTTGGCTTGAGGTGTCATCAATATGCAGATGGCACTCAGTTGTATCTCTCTTTTTCATCAGACGCAGGTGAAGCAGTGACTGTCCTGAATTGGTGCTTGGATGCAGTAACAGATTGGATGAGGGTGAATAAGCTGAGACTCAACCCGGACAAGACAGAAGTCCTGTGAATGATGTTCAGCCTGTTCTAGATGGGGTTGCACTCCCCTGAAGGACCAGTTTCACAATCTAGGGGTGCTCATCGATCCAAGACTGTCACTAGAGACTCAAGTGGCTTCTGTGGCTCAGAGAGCCTTTTATCAGCTTCAGCTGATACGCCCACTGCGATCTTACCTGGACAGAGATAGCTTTGGCCACAGTTACTCACACTCCAGTAACCTCTCATTTAGATTACTACAATGCATTGTATGTGGGGCTGCCTTTGAAAACAGTCCAGAAACTTCAGCTGGTACAAAATAGGGCTGCAAGATTATTAACTGAGACTGGATGCTTTGATCATATTACGCCAATATTTTGTCAGCTGTACTGGCTCCCAGTACGTTTCCGGGCCCAATTCAAAGTGCTGGTTTTAACCTTTAAAGCCCTAAATGGCTTGGGACCAGTTTATGTGAGAGAGCACTTTGCCCCATAGGTCCCTACCCATACCTTAAGATCTTCTTCCAAAGCCCTCCTCTGTGTGGTGGCTACTAGGGAGGGGGCCTTTTTGGTGGTTGTACCCCATTTATGGAATAGTCTCCCTAGTGAGGTTCACCTGGATTCATCACTTTATTCTTTTAGACACCAGGTAAAGACTTTTTTGTTCACACAAGCCTTTTAAATTTGGGTTTTTAAATTCGGCTTTTCAGATTTTATCTGATTTTTAACTAATTTTAAAATGCTTTTAATGCTGCTTTGTTATTTAGTATTTTATTTTCACCTTTTTTGTTTGTTACAATTTAATATGTTATATGTATTAATCCTCTGTTGTGAGCCACTCAGATAACAGTTTGTTACGGGGTGGGCTAACAAATAAAGTGTATTTTATTTAAATCCAAATAGGTTGACAATGGCATTGCAAATTGGGCTATCCAGGACAACCTAACAGGATTTTTTGTCTGCTTTCCCCACCCCTTTCCTTTGTGTCTCCATAAAGCTCCCTTAAATATATAACAGGAACCGAAAAGCAACCCTGCTGTATCAGCCCTGGGGTTCATCCAATCCAGCATCCTGTTTTTCACCAGCAGCTAGCCAGATGCATCTGGAAAGGCCAAAATAAGGAATGAAGTCCATATTGTTCCCCCAATCTCCGCCAACTGGTATTCAAAGGAACATGGTGGTTCCATCATGGCTAAAACCATTGATAGGTCTATCCTCCATGAGTTTTTGTAATCCCCATTAAATGCTTCTAAAGCAGTGCCAATCATCACATGCATGAGTGCATTGCTTAAATGAATTATGCATTGTGTGAAGAAATATTTCCTATCGTTCACCCAGAATCTACTACCAATCAATTTTATTGAAGTTCTAATATTACAGGTGGCACCTGCAACAAAACCCAAAATCCTTATCCAACCCTAGCACAAAATCCCAAGCACAACATCCTACGAGTGGTTGTTGCTGGTGTCTATCTTATATTAAGGAGACACACTTAGATTGTGAGCCCTTTGGGGATAGGAAACAATTTTATTTATTACTTCTATATATCTATGTAAACCACTTTGGGAACTTGGGTTGAAAAGCGGTATATAACATTCATTGTAGTTGTAAACTGGAACCTGCAACAAAAATGTCATGTCATATCTGACAGATGTAATCGAATATACTATATTGGTGAGGAAGGGTCAGGAGAAGGCATTGATGGGCAGCAGGAAGGTGAAATGTAGAGTTGGGAAGATCTTGTCAGAACAACTCTCTTTGTTTTAATGTTTGTTATATTTTGTTTTCACATTTTTTTCTTTTCTTTTTGTTGATTAGATCCTTCTTGTTTCTAGCACCTCTTCTCCGTTTTTGTTTTTCACATTTTCTCCCTATTTTTTTCTTTAAACAACAGTTTACACAAGACTCCAGCTAATAGCAACTGTCAACAGTTTTCCTTGCTTCGTCCTTCCCTCACCCTCCTTCAGCTTCCAGTGTTACTGGCTGTGCCCTGTTGGTTGATAGGAGAAGAACTTCCTTTTGGAACCTCCATTCAAGCATTCCGTGGCTGCCAAGCATATGTGCTCTCTGCTTCTTTGACAGTGGTTTCTGGTTCTGGGAGGGGGAGGTTTGGGCTTCCTCTTACAAAACTAGCATTTTTGGGCATACCTTATAGTTCCTCTCAACACCCCAAATGTCCCCCACACCCTTAACAGACGTTTGCAGAGGCCCTGTGCCTATTCACACACTCCATTAGCAGTCAGCAAAGTAATAAATGGGAGGCAGAAAAGAGTTCCACTTACCTGCACAACATAATCTTATAAACTTCTATCACATCCCTCCCCCTACCAAGTAATCTTTTCATCTCAAACCCAATCCTTTCAGGTAGAGTCAGTGCACACATGCCACAGTGACTCATCATGCTGAATAATCAAGTGGTGCCTATGCATGTGGTAACTTAGTCTTCCATGGGCGGGGGAGAAGGTGCACACTTCATATCAGGAGTCCTTGGAAAAAGTTACCAATTAAGTATTTGTCTCTCTTAAATCCTATTATATGGGGGAGGGTGTGAGAACAAGAAGTTTGATTATTCTCTTGCACCTAGGTATCTGCTACATGAAGGCAGCTTTTATAATTCAATAGAGGATCCAACATACTGTTCTTAAGTGGTTTGGGGTCCAGAAAGTGTCATCCAGTCATAATCACAACATAAGCTCTCATAAGGTCTTTCACCCTGGTTTCAAAACTACTTTCCTCCAACCCACTTATTCCACTACTGAAAGACAATCAGCAAATTAATAATTTCATATTTTCAGACCATTACATTATTTGTTGCTTTTGCCAATGGTAACTTTTTCAAAAGGTAAAATCTCTTTGCATATTATTGACTGCCAACTCTGCACAGATGTAATGGCATCAGCCACTGCACCACATCATGAAATAAAAATTAAATTGTAGTTGGGGGCTTTTAAATCAACTCAATTAAAATAAAGAGATTCTTGGCTTGATATAGGGAAATATTTGTATTTCCAATTCTATTTGTTAATACATTGACATATGTGCTATTTTTTAAATGTAGCACTAAGTGCACTTTCTGTCAATGCCATAGATTTTTTAATAGACTGAGAAAATGCATTTCATTTCTTCTTATTTTCCTTCAATACATCATTTGGTTCTGCTTTTTGCCTGCATGAAATTCATTTTCTAATGGAAATATTTGTTTTGTAAATCAAATATGTATTATGCACAAAATGCAAAGCACAAATTAAATTATGTTAATGAAATGAAAGAGATATGAAATGCATATTTCATGGACAAAACATAACCTCAGCAAACAACCATTTCTTGATAAAATCTTTAAACACAATCTCATTCTGTGACAGACATATTGTTAAAGCAGATAGCACCTCATTTAAATGGTTTCCTTTAATATTAGTGCTTAGTATATAATTGTAAATAACTTTTGGGATGAAAAACCAATAATGAAATACTGTCTTTAATAGTTTGCTATTGATGTCAGCATAAAATTTGTAGTAGTTGAATATTGGAAATTGGGAGTGTGAACACAATATAGTCAAAAGCTGTAAATGATTGCATATTTAAATAGAGCTGACTAAGGCAAAGATGTTATAGATATTAGTAATAGGCAGAAAATTATGCTGACCTAACATTATTTGACAAAACCCACTGTTTTAAATTATATATTGGTTACACGTAATGAATAATAGATTTTGTAGGTGTTGTTTCTCTGATCATAATGCTGATGATACCATATGCAGGATATTTCTCAGTCATCCATTTGACAATAAAACAGGTGGACATCAGAGTACAGGAAGAAAATATATGCATGCGTCTATATCAGTGATGGAGCCACATCTTAGAATGGCTCTAAGAATTCATGGGAAAGAAGAATGTAGAACCACCGAGAAAAGTGCAGAAAACAGGAACAATAACTAAACAGAATTACTCCCATGGTAGGAAAGGCTAAATGGAAGGACTCTTCAACTTAGGGAGAAAATTAGCAATGGACAAGTATTAAATAGATTTATAGTATTTAAGAATGGCATGGAAATTCTTCCAAACAGAGAAAGCATCCAGGGCTTGACATTACTGGACAGCACCTGAGAGCTTGCAGATTATCTCTAAGTCCCCATAACTGTGCTCATAACTTTCATGTGGGGATGACCGTAGTTGAGAGACTTTTGGGGCTCCAAGTAGGAGGACCAATGGAAGACAGTTCATCATGGGTCCCCTGAAGCCAACCATGTTCCCAGCAGCTGCATTAGGGCCAAACAACAAGGAATTAAAGCTTAAAGCCAGAAATGGCACTTAAGCAGCCACAGAAGGGGGCCGATCTGGATGGGGACCACAGCAAGTGGGGAAAGGGTGACTCACCAAGTCACCCTTTCTCCACTTGCTGTGGTCCCCAACCAGATAGTGCACTTTCTATTTGCACTATTTTATTGTTGAAAATGGCAAGTAGTAGTAGCTTGGGACATGACAGTTTTCAGCAGGAAAATGGAGGAGGGAGAAACTGTTCACCCTTTCCCCACTTGCTATAGTCCTGATCCAGATCAGCTAACCTCTTCTCCCCTGCAGCTGTTCTTTGCTACACATACACAAACTCGGGGGGGGGCACCTCACAATCCAAGGCTGTTCCACATACCCAACAACAGATAACACACACAGTGAGTTCAAGGCACATTATAGCCTGCCAGTAGCCTCCATGTTATGCAGCCAGAACAATTTTCAAGCCACAATGAGACAGGGAACTTTGTTCACATGTTTCACTGTGGGCTTTGCATCCCTTAGACAATGTAATCAGATGAACATTGTGCTGTATTAAGCAGCTACAAAGCATGTGGAACTCACTGTGTGGTCAGAGCCATTTGGGGTCAAGTGAACTGGATCCACCTAGTTAAAGATTGGCATGTTCACAGTTACCTTCTTCCAGGACATTGATAAAATATATAGGGCTACGGCAGCACCTGCTCAATCACACACACACAGAAATAAAAAGCCCACAACAATAATGCCACATGATTGGAAATCAGCAATAATACTAGGTTTAAAAAAAATTAAAAGGTGACTTCAAGGAAGAGTTGTTTAGATCAGGGATACTCAACATTGGGTCCCCAGATGTTACTGGACTTCAACTCCCTTGGTTGTTGGGGATTATGGCCTTTGGTTGGGGATTATGGGAGTTGAAGTCCAATAACATCTGGGGACCCAACGTTGAGAATCCCTGGTTTAGATGGTCAGTGCAACACCTTCTTTTCAGGAATGCACTTATACCTTCTCCTGAAAGAAGGTGAAAGTGATTGATCTGAAAGGTACGGGAAGATTTTTCTGTGCTGTTTTATGCTAGTACCCCATGTATCAGAAACCACTGATTTGGATTAGACGGATACATCTCTGCTTAAAAAAAAAAATTTTTTTTTAAAAACACCTCTGACCGTATCAAAGATTCACACAGGCAAAAGCACTGGGGAGTGAAGAGAGGCAAATGTCCCAACAAGTAGCTCACTCCCCAGCACGCAAGCCCCCCATTGTTGGATACTTGGAAAAACCAAAGGAATTTTTCACATGCTCTTGAGTGTTGTTCTTCATATAACTATATATGAAGAGAAGTTTTATTTGGGTTCACTCCATTTGTTAGTGATAGAACTGGAGTGGAAAGATAACTTAATTCCATCACAATCAACAGGACACCTCAGAGAAAATACTTCAGGATGGGAATGTTAAACATACCATTATTTCTCTTTCAGGAATCTAACATGCAGGACAAAGCTTGCCTCCCACTCCAAACCCTGTCCCAATAAATGAACTTTGCACCTTTCTGTGCCCTCTCTGGTATTTTTTCTCCTGGAGCCACCACTGCTGTCTCAAAAACCATCTGGGGTATTTTTTTGGTCATTTGGATTCATTTTGAACTGGCAGGTGTAACCCACTAACATCACGTTACTTAGATACTCACTGTATTCCTGGTAATCTTTGTGAACAATGTGCAGGTTCAAATCAGGCCGAAAGCAGTATTCCCTGTCATGACTGAAATCTGAAATTAAAAAAAAAAAAAGTGAATTACCAAGGTTGACCAGATGTTTGTATTATTGGGACAGATAGTGAGTTTCAATGTGTTTAGAGAAACACACATCATTTCTTTACTACAAACAAAGCAATTCACAACAAAACTACTGTTAAGGTAAACAAGTTATTTCCTCCTTACAGCTCTAAGGGAACAAACCACCTACCAGTTCAGAGGCCTGAAGTCAACTGACTCCTCCCTGACGCAGCAAGCGGAGGAGCAATATCTTCCTTCCTTTCTACCCCAATAATTTGCCTTTTGCAATTCTGTGGGAGGCAGGCCTTTAAAAACCAGCAGTGAAATTGAGGCCTCGCTCAGAAACAGCTCTGGGGTTGGATGGGGAAGTATATTTGTGGGAGGGCATAGAAGAAGCAAAATGGAAAATAGGGCTGCCTGGAAAGGAGCTACAGAGAGCTCCCGGTGGCAGCCCCCGCTGGCCTGAAATGGGTTTTTTTGGGGGGGGGGGGCATTATTAGTTATGCCTCATGGACCAGCACCAGTCCGCAGACCGGAGGTTGAGAAACACTGTGCTAGATTGCTGAAAAAGAAAAACCTGGTCTTTTGCATTAACATTCCCATTCTCAATTTTAATTTTCTGAGGTAAATCCTACAGATTTTGATGGAGATAAACACTCCCCCCCCATCCCAGTTCTGTCAATGTATATTGACAGAAAGCAGCCAATGAAGAATATCTGTGTGTCATACACACACACACACACAAACACACACCCCAGTGTGTATAAAGCACTGTGGATGTGAAAAGCATCTTTTGTGTAACCACAGCAGGTGGTGTGGTGTGGGTGCAAGGACAAAGTGGATGGTGTGTGTGTGTGTGTGTGTGTGTGTGTGTGTGTGTGTGTGTGTAAGGTCAAAGCACCTGTTTAGGGGTTCTGGCCTCCACTTTGCCCTCCAGTGACGCCTCTACCTTCACTTTCCTCCAAGTAGGGTTGCCAACTCTGACTGGAGCGAAACCTGAAGATTTTATTTTCCAATAATTTCCACCATATCCAGCTATTCAAGTCTCCAGCATTGCTTTCCATCGTCTCCTGGAGAGGACTGCCAACTGATGGAGACTCCAGGCCAGTCCCGAAGGAATAGCAACCCCACTTCCAAGTGACTATATTCCTTCAAAGACTCTGGAACTCTTCATAACGTTGCCCTCAAAAGACACTTCCCCCCCCCCAAGTGATATTACTCCAAATGAACACAATAATGTGCTTTATGGTACATTACAGGTTAGGGAAAGCAGCCTGTCAGGGCCACACACGTCCTTGCAAAAGACAATAATTCAAAAGGCGGACCCTGCTTTGCTGGAACTGGCCCCATTCTGACTGAATACTGAGGCCCACTCTGACAGAAAAAGTAACTTAAGCCTCTGTTTTAAGACAATTGCTGGTCCTAAGCGGGCGGCCTCCTTAACTAGGATACTAACCCCAGGACATAATAGCAGCTGGGTGGGGAGCAGGCCTGAAAACTTCAGCAAGCCCAGGCCTTCTCCTCCCTCCAAGGAACAGCCAGTGTTCCTTCAGAGCCGGGAGAAATCTCTGGAAGACTCTCGGCAGCGTGTGGGCTCATATTCGGGCTGCTAACTGAACTAGGCCTGAAGCCTCATAAGCTGGAAAGCATGGGACATTTCCCCTCACACAGCCAGCATTAAAAGAATAAAAAATGATTCAAAGTTCCCTGCACGTGCATACAATTCTCCTGTTCTGGAATAACATTTCTCTCCAGACTTATGTTAGCATTATCGGAATCAGTGTTAAATGCAAACTAAGAGCAAGAAATTATCACCCCACAAGTCAGCTATTCAGCACACTCAACTCCTTCCCCCACCCCAGGAGAATCTCTCATAAAAGGTATGGCAGGCAAGAGTGAGAGAAAATAGGGAGGCCATACTCCATTATAACTGGAAAGCAGCCTTCACCAAGAACATTTTGAAGCCACTAGGGAGCTGTGCAGTTCCATTAATAGACATCCAAAGTCACAGCGGGGTAATCGTTTTATTAGGACCATCTACAGAGCCATGAGCAAGCTTTTGAGTGCTCCCGAACTCTTCTTCATAGGGACATAGGAAGCTGCCATATACTGAGTCAGACCATTGGTCTAGCTAGCTCAGTATTGTCTTCACAGACTGGCAGCAGCTTTTCCAAGGTTGCAGGCAGGACTGTCTCTCAGTCCTATCTTGGAGATGCTGCCAGGGAGGGAATTTGGAGCCTAGATGATCTTCCCAGAGCAGCTCCATCCCCTAAGGGGAATCTCTTCCAGTGCTCACACATCTAGTCTCCCTTTCATATGCAACCAGGGCAGACCCCGCTTAGCTAAGGGGACAAGTCATGCTTGCTATTGCTACCACAAGACCAGCTCTCCTCTCCAGTTTGTATGTGAGTGGAAACAAGGTCACGGTGGAGGGAAGAGAGAAAAAGGTGAGCATGCTGTTGAAACCCCAAAGCCTGGAGTTTGTAGGAGTCTTAAAATGGAGGCCAGGAGATGCTGGTCAGGCTTAGAGCAGATTTGCTAGGTGAAAACAAATTTCAACTTCCACCAAGGGCTGCTGGAACAATGGCTGTTCCCCCCACTGAAGATACAGCCCTATTCACACATTACATTCAACTTGTGTGCAGCAGTAGTACACTTCCGATCTGTACCTTGCATTTGAGGAGGGCTATGCCTGTTTGAAAACTGGAGGAACCTTTCCCCCACTTTTATAATGAAGACATGTGCAATCATTCACACACACCTGTACGCGCATTCAGTGTAACGTCTGAAAGGGCGTCACTTGGGTTGTTCTCCAGCACTGAGCAGAACACACAGTTCCTGTGTGAGGCCCAAAGTCTCCATATGTACAAAAATGAAAGTTAATTTTAGGTGGCGTGGAGGAGTCAATAGAAACCAAACTGGAAAATATTAGCTAGTAGCAGCTTGAGGGCAAACATCTTCCAAAAGTAAAGCTGCCTTAAGTGAGCAGAGCTAGCCTCTTATCTGCTAATATAGGAAGCTGCCATATACTGAGTCAGACCATTGGTCTATCTAGCTCAGTATTGTCTTCACAGACTGGCAGCAGCTCCTCCAAAGTTGCAATCCTCACCAGATTTCAAAGTGTCTCTCTTGTTCAGGTTTACCACCACGACTGGGCCTGTGAAACTTCCAGGAATCAACATCAATCGTGAAAGGTTTGACTCTTGAAAGCAAACCTGAAATACTTTATGGCTTAATACTGGAAGTATAGGGTGGATCTTCAGGAATAGCTCCAGTCAGAACTAGCAAAAAGCCACACTTGGCCCACTTGCTAGCTGCTTCATCCAAATTCAGATACCTGTAAATCCAGACAATTTCTCCTTTCAAACCTTTCTTCTCTTCCAGTTTGACTCAATATCTGTTATTCAGAAGGAAATTCTGCTGCCTTCAGTGGGACCTATTCCCAGGTAAGCATACACAAAGCAGCAAGTTTAGGTCAGCATTTCTGCTTTCTTCTCGCAGAACAGCACACCTGTCATTCCACAGCTATTTGTACTCCAGAATGATGACTCCCACCTGTGCATGATTTCTAGGCGTATGCCACTCATAGTAGGAAAGGGCTTCTGGCTTGCTCAGAGGACAAGATATAGTTCTCTAGTCTTCTTACTCTGAGAGGCCAGAGACTTATTCTGGTGTTCCCAAGATGCAGCATGGCTTCAATCCCTTCCACACTTACCTGAAAGTATATTCTATTGAAGTCAGGAGAGCCGTTTCCAAGGAACAAAGCCATAGGATTTGGGCTGCATTAACTACTTTTGTCTTAAAGCTCACAGGGTCATATGAAGGGTCACAAGGATATAGTTGGTCACCTGATCACATACTCCCCCCCCCTTTTTTTTTCAGGCTACAAAAAGCTGTACATACTTTAATGATTTATATCCTGCTTTTACTATATATTCAGCAGTTCAAAAAACTTTGGTTTAAGATGCCTTAAAATTTCACATGTTCTAAAAAGTGTGGATATTACAAGTTAAGGTTCCCATCTTGGCTTCCACACCATATAACATATAATATTGTAAATAAATAAAAATAATATTTTAATAATATTATTTTATTATATAAATAATTTAAATAAATAAATAAAAATATGAGCTGTAAAAGGCTGTGTGCTGCTTTTGTATATTATGCTGGCTTTGAAAATAAGACTTCATGGACTCACACATTGCCTTGGTTTTTCACCTCCAGGTTTTTCACCTCGAGACGCTGTGTGATGTCTGCAACCTTCGCACCAGGCAGGCAAGTCACCATGCACTCAACATGCAGGTCACAAACCCATCTCTCTATACCTCTAATGATAAAATTGCCCTGGACAAGGAGGCCCCCACCCCCCCGGCCAAGTATCCCCTGTGCGAGAGTATATGGGCTCATCATCCACGGAAGGGGTCGCTTCTAAAGGAGCCTTTCCCTCTTCCTCAGACCGATGCCTTCCTTCCCTGAGACCTTCATTCTCCCTGAGAGCAGCAGAGCTATCAGCTCTGGAGTGGGATGCCTCTACCATGACCCTGAAGGCCCCGTCCACAAGGCTCTCTCCCACTCTGAGCTTCTCCAGATCCGCCACCTTGCTCTCGAGGGAACAAACTTGTTCCCTGAGAGCCAGAAGCTCCTTGCACCGAGCATACACCCATGATTTCTGCCCATGGAGCAAATAGTCATACATGCGACACTCTGTGCAATACACTGGGAAGTGCCCCCTCTCCTGCTGGCTTTCTATCTTCATACTGGTTTTGTTGACTGTTGACAGTATTTAGAGATAGTTTATTAGAAGGATAGGTCTCAGCTGTATTGGTCAGCTATTTAACTGTCCAAACAGCCTTTCTCAGGAATATGAGGGAAGGATTTGTACTTACCTTCTGTTCTCCACCGGGCTCCTTGTGATCATAGGGGCTAGTTCCAGGCTCCCCCACACTCTTCCCGCAAAACTCCAATGCCTTGTTCGCTATTCTCTGTTTGCTAAGCTCTTGGGCCTACACCTCTTATGTAGACTAGGACTTATCCCTTAAAGAGAAACCAGCCCCTCAAAATCTCCCCTCCTCCTGTTAGTTAGTTTAAAGGGGGGAAAGGCTAGATGTTATTGGTTAGAAAAGCTTGCTCACCTCCTGAAGCTGTTCCTGCTCTTTCCAGACTAGGCTTCTGCAGGAAGCTACTAAAGATGCGGGAGCTACTAAGAGACAGAGCCTTGAATCTGGATTTGCTTGGTTTGAGTTTCACATCTGTCATGAAGTCATTAGGTGCAGCCACTGAGTAGGCCCTGTCTCCAGTGCTTGCCATACCAAGCCTTACCTGTCTATTGGATACCCTCATGATCAGTGCCGAGTCTATCATCCAGTTCCATGCTTTCTGTCTTCATCCAATTCTTTTCCTTCCTCAGAAATAACTAAGGAATAAACTCTTGAATTCATTCCATTTGACTTTAAGGGCATCAAGGAGCTTATTAAAATCACCAAAGGGACATCTGTCTCTTTTCCTCAAGACTATTTTTATCTACAGTGTCACGGAAGAGAAAGAACATAATGTACAAGTTTAAGAAACCCATATTACACCCCAAACAAGATGATGATGTGATCCGGGAGATGCCTATCACCTGATAGGTTATAAGTAGATAGAAATATTTGTTTAATCTTTGCTTTCTTGTTGAACACAGGCAAGATATACACAATTTAAAACTGAGTGTCTCTCATTCATTAGACGCAGCATTTACATTTTTTATTGAATACTAGAGGAGACAGTCGAGATTCTAATGATACATTATTATAACTGTTTAGCATCTTCCCCTCTCCAGAATACAAGAAATCCAGGGAAGGGCTGTAGCTCAGTGGTAGAATTCATGCAGAAGGTCCCAGGTTCATCATGGCATGTCCAGCTATGGCTGGGAAAGGCCCCTGTCTGGAACTTCACTGCCATTCAGTGAAGACAATACACCTTGGTGTACCGGACAAGTTTGGTGCTAGAAAGAACAGACAGAGGGTGAGCTTGTCTTGATACAGCAGCACAGAGGGGAGTCAACCCAGCACTTCTGGAGGCATGTTCCAAAAACGAAAACAGCCAGCAGCTAAGGCCAGCAGAGAGGGGGAAGATGGGCAGGCAGTGCCAGGGCTGGCAAAAGAGGCAGGTGGTGAGGCAGCAAGGTAACTGTTTTAAGCCCATCTGGACAGGACAGATCTGGGCTCAGCAAGAGAGCTCAGCAACAAGGCAGGGCAGTAGCAAGGCCCAACAGGGTTGTTGCATCAGCAGTGTGTGGCTGAGACTGAGGTGGTTACGTAGGAACCAGGAGGTCTTCACACATCTCCTGGCACCACTCAGGCACGTCCCCCACAGCTGAGCTGGATCTGGTCCCTTCTGCGGGGGAGATTTTTCCAGCATCTAGGGCTGTGCGAACCAGCTCGACCTCAAGTTGGTTCACCATCGAATGGATCCAGCTGGAGGGCTTGCCCTCAAGTCAGATTGGGCCCGGTCGCTGAACCCCCAACCCCCAACCCCACCCCGCCTGGGCCAGTTCGGGGCTGCTTCAGGCGTTCGACAGTTTGTTTGTTTTCAAGTCATTTAAACAACTCGCGGCCTCCAGGGGGTGTTGCCATGGTCGCAGGAGGGGCTCCAGTGGTTCCCCCTTCCTCTGCCAGTTTCCCTCAGGCTGCTTCAGCCCAATGTGGTGACGGCCATCTTGAGGTCACTGGGCATGTCCCATGGCCTGGGAGAGACCGGGATGGGGCCAGAGGGGGAGGCCGGGATGGGGCCGGAGGGGGAGCCGGGGCGGGGGTCTATTCGGGGGGCAAAGCTGGACATGCCCAGTTCAGTTTGAGTTCAGTTCAGACTCAAACCAAACCAGACAAACTGTTTTTGTCCACACCTCAACCAGGATCCACCAGGCAAGCGCTCCATGGTCACTGCTACAGCTGGGTCTGGCAGCGACATTCCTGGAGGGTCTGGTGGTGATGTTGGTGATCTTGCGGCAGGAATTGAACCCGGGGGGGGGGGGGGGCGGTTGGGAATACCATCTCCAGGTCTTGAGGAATGGGAATGGGAGGAATCTCTGGTTCTGCATCAGAGGGCGGATGGGTCATGGGCTCTGGATCAAGAGCCGAGCTGGGTGGCAAAAGGCTAGTTGTCAGAGGACCCTCCAGAATTATGAGAGCTGCTCTGATGGGAGAGGGCAGCAGAGGGAGGTAGCTGAGTTGGCAGGAAGCCTCTTGCTGGTGCCCCTGTAATCTGCTGCTTGAGGAAACCACCTCACTTTGCCTCATGGGTGGATAACCCCTGCTTCTCCAGTTCAACACTCACCTCTGCCCTGAACTCAGTAATGGCTTTGCTCAAGCCATGCTCCTTCTCAGCCTCAGCCCTCACAGCTGCAAGACAGGGAGAGGAAGCTCCCTGACTCCTTATACTGAGTCAGATATTTGGTATATCTAGCTCAGTACTGTCTACACTGACGGGCAGCAGGTCCCCAGGGTTTCAGGCAGGAGTCTCTCCCAGACCTACCTGGAGAGGTCAGGGATTGAATCTGGGGCCTTCTGCATGCTAAGCGGATTCTCTACTATTGAGTTACGGCCCCATCCAAAGAGGAGGGTTCTTGCCTTACAGTGTTATTTTAAGGATAAGAAGATAGTACACATGAAGCACCTCGAATGCTCAAAGGTTCTCTGCAAATGCTAAGCATTATTGTTAAAGGCGGAGAATCAAAACTCGATGGGGCATATGGTGTGGTGGTTATGTGCCCCTTGCAATATGCAAGCACAGTGATACTTGAATGCTTCAGGACATTAAAATCTCCTTGCGTACATAAAGTTAGTCTGCTGGAGAACAGAGTTCTAGCCTGCTCCCTGATAAGCAAAATCTGAAATGGAAGGAGAGTTTTTGAGACAACTTAAATGGAAGGAAAACTGATGTTTAAATTACACCTATGTATTTTTCACAAGATACCCGTTTATCAAAATCATCATTTCCCCCAAAAAATCAATCTACCCCCCTTTTTCTTTATCAAAATGTTGATGCTGTATCATTTCATCCCCACCCAACATCCCAGACGTTCTGGAGCTCCCGTTTACATCCCATAGTATTAATATTAGGTGTTTGTAAAAGGGAGGATATTAGCTTCTCCCTTATATCTGTCAAAATTAATAACTTCTCCATCACAGATAACTCCAGGTCAATATTAGATTCACAGATGTGGGTGGAAATAAAATGTATGGAAATATAATCTCTGGTTTGTCAGTATCCCAAAAGTGTTTACGTTATTGGATTTTGGGCTACAACTATTCAAAAGGTCAAAAGCTGCTGCTGGCGGGGAGGGGAAATGGATCTCCATAAGAACTTATTTTTTCAAACTTATGCCACAGAAGATTCAGATGCAAGCTCAGTGGCAAAGTGTGGGCTAGAGGAAGAGGAAGAGTAAGCAACTAAGGCAAAAGTCAGCAAGGTGTCTCTTTCTAGAGTACTTAGCTATCTGGATACGAACATTTGGACTATGATGGCTGCAAATTATTGACTGACGATCCAGATAAATTATTGATCAGTTATTGGATGGTGATCAGTGGCAAGTGAAATGTTCAGCATTCCCAGTTTGTCAGAACCTTGCTTTCTATGCCTGTAACCATGTGTGGGAGGGTGTTACCTAAGGGCTGAAAACCATGTAGCTGCTAAACAGTCATGCTTGATACTATGGGCCCCAAGGCATTTAAACTGAGGGACTCTGACCAAGGAAGGCGTGGTGGTTTTGGTTAATCCGTTCCTTGATCCAGGCCAGCTTTTGAATGGGGCTTTAGTTACTTGCATTCCAGTCATGGAGTAGAGGCGGGGCTAACAAACAGCCAGCAGCAAGAGCTCTGAAAAGCAGTCTGCACTTACCTCTCTGTAAAGGTAAAGTGTCCCATCAAGTCGATTTCGACTCCTGGCGCCCACAGAGCCCTGTGGTACATACTATCTGTTTCATTAACCTATTAATATTCCTGATTCCACTCCACTGCCTCGTTCTTGTAAACCATGACTCTTTCCCTTGGATTCTACAGACTGTAATTATTGCTAGCTGGGCATCTTATCCCACACCCTTCAGCTGCATCAGAGTGAGATAGGTCATGTGAGTGAACCGGAGGAAACAGTTTCACATTTGCAGGAGAAGTCTGTATGAGTGGTTGAGTATGATTTCCTTGTGGGCCTCGCAGCACTAAATCCAGACAGACTAGTAACAATTTTCAATTAAGATGAGGTTTGGATAACTTCATGGAGGAGAGGTCTATCATCAGCTACTAGTTGGAGAGCTGTGGGCCACCTCCAGCCTCAAAGGCAGGATGCCTCTGAGTTCCAGTTGCAGGGGAGTAACAGCAGGAGAGAGGGCATGCCCTCAACTCCTGCCTGTGGCTTCCAGTGGCATCTGGTGGGCCACTGTGCGAAAGAGGATGCAGGACTAGATGGGCCTTGGACCTGATCCAGCAGGGCTGTTCTTATGTTCTTATGTAAGATGTATTTATTTTCTCCAGCTTGGGTATTTCTGCCCTTGGCTTTCCCCTCCAAAATTATGTATTGCACTTATAGCTAATGTTTCTTCCATCATGGAACTAAGGCATCACATATGTGGTTCCAAGCCCAAGGCATTGTCTTGCCCCATGACCCAGGTGGAGGCTAGTCCCCTTTCAAAACCAACCCTTGCAAGCTTTGAAAGGGGCTCCAGGGGTGGTGAGAAGGTTGCCAAGAACGTTTTCTTCTCTGCTTGTAAGCTTCTTGGGGTATGTGAGGAGAGGTATTCCTTCTGTATGGTTCCTAGGCAATCACCCACCCAGGCATTGGCCACACCTAGACCAGGTTAGCTTCGGGAAGGGGGCTGTATAAGGTATGCTCAGAACATGCCTTGGGACAATTGTAAGCAACAAGTAGCCACGATCTTGGAAGAAGCATAGCTGGTATGTTTGCAAAGGTTTCCTCTCAAGGTGGTGTTTACATGGGTGTTATTTCCACTTCGCATGCTTTCCCCTCTTCGTATAGTTCTGCTTTCTAACTAGTTCTGTCCAGTGGATTTAGCACTCTTCGCTGCTGCCGAGAAAGCTTTTGTGAGGCGGGCAGGGTGTGTGTGTAGCCAACCTCTTTTCTTTGCTTGCTGAACCCCTCAAACTCTAGATGACCCAGAGTGAAATCCCTTTTAACAAGGCTTAGTTCGGGTGAACCAGTTAAAACGCTACAACAACAAACAAGGGCCATTGTTTGTCCTTTCTAAGACTTTGGAATGCTTTTTGAATAGGCAAGAAGTAAGTGCTTTGCACTACCTGGGCAGAGAACAGCAGCAAAGGAATGAAAAGAAAGCCTGTGGTTCAAACAAAAAGTAGGAAACTGAGCTTTGTATGGACCTGCCTTTGCAAACTCTGCCTGGTCAGAACATGATGAACAAGAAACCCAAACCTGAAACATATTTTGACAGATTTGCCCTAAACCAGCCCAAATATTATCTGCACTTAGCAATAATAAGTAGAATGTGAAACCATCACAACAGAACAGAGAAATCCCCAAAAGAAAAGCATCAATAGCTTTGGTCACAAGGCGACCTGCCTGCCTGACCCCTCTGCAGGATCTGAGGAGCAAAGCCAATGGTAAGCAGAGCATCTTAGATCAGAGCAGCTCAACCAATGACTAACAGTGAGGCCTTGGGATCAGGAGCTGGGTAGGACAGCTTTTCCTTCTCCCTCAGAGTACTGGGTAGAAGTGCTGGGTAGATGATGCTGTCCTATTCAGCTCCAGTCTCACAGATGGTTGCTCCCTGCTCCTTCTATGTAGGCCTTTGCTAGCACACAACTGAAAATCAGGAGCATGCACAACTCCTGAAGCTGGGTAGGATACCTGACCTACCCCATCAGCTATCATGTGAACTGGCTTTTAGTGTATAATACATACATATAGATGTACTATATTTAGGATTGTCAGGACATATCCATCAGAAATGTGCAAGAAGGGGGTTGTCAAGAGATCCTTGCATTTCAAGGGAAGTGATCTTTGCATGGGAAATGGATGGTGCATGCAAGCATCTGACTAAAGAATAAGAGTATTGACTACAGAAAAGCCTTTGATTGTTTTGACCATGGCAAGTTGTGGAATGTCCTTAGGAAAATGGGTGTCCCGGAACATCTCATGGTTCTCATGAGAAACCTATGCACAGGACAGGAAGCCACAGACAGAACATGGTGAAACAGATTCATTCCAGATCGGCAAAGGTGTAAGAAAAGGCTGTCTACTTTCTCCTTATTCATTCAACTTATATGCTGAACATATACTGAGAGAAGCTGGATTGGAAGAAGATGAGCGTGGTTTTAAAGCTGGAGGAAGAAACATCAATAACCTGCACTACGCTGATGACACCACTCTTATAGCTGAGAATGCAGATGATCTGCAAGCTCTAGTAATGAAAGTCAAGGAGCACAGTGAAAAAATGGGACTACGACTAAATGTAAAGAAGACTAAATTAATGAGAATGGGTACAGCAACCAGCCTCAGAATTGATAATGAAGACATGGAAGTGGTGGATAGCTTTTGCCTTTTAGGATCGACTATCAACAGTAAAGGATCCAGCAGTCAAGAAAACTGCCACAGACTAGCACTTGGTAGGATTGCAGTGAAGGCCTTGGAAAGTATATTTAGATATTGTGACGTGTCTATACCTACAAAGATTAGAATCATTCAGACAATGGTTTTCCCCGTGACACTCTATGGATGCAAAAGCTGCTCTTTGAAGAAGCAAGATAGAAAAAGTATTGACGCTTTTGAACTTTGGTGCTGGAGAAGACTTTTGAGGATATCATAGACAGCCAGGAAAACAAACAAATGGATCATAGAACAAATCAATCCAGAACTTTCACTCGAGGCACAAATGACCAGGCTCAAACTATCATACTTTGGACACATTATGCGAAAACCCAGTTCCCTTGAGAAGTCCATAATGTTGGGAAAACATTGAAGAAAAGAGAAGAAGAGGACGACCAGCAGCAAGGTAGATGGACTCGATTACGACAGCAGTGTACCACTGAGATACCTTAAAGGGCAAGCTGAAGACAGATCATCTTGGAGAGAATCTATCTATGGGGTCGCTAAGAGTTGACACCAACTTGATGGTACTTAATCAGTCAATCAATTGACTGCAAGTGTCTCCTATTTATTGTCAAATGTTGGAGGCTTTGCATTTGGAGGGTGAGTCCAGGCATGCCTTCCCCATATCCACAGCAATTTCACCCAACACAGAGAGAATGGTTCCTTCTTAATTGCTCTCACATCAGTTGTGTTATTTTTAGTTTCTGGCTCGCTTCATTTTGAAAATGTGGGGTTGGCTGCCAGAGACATCTTTTCCCTTGCTTCTTTGATATTTTAACATGTTATCTTGGACAATTTTTGAACATTGGAATCCAACAAGTGTTAAACCCTCAGTGTTCTGTTTGTTTGTGTTTTATTTTGCACATAAATATGTCTCTCCACATATTATAACTTGGCTAGTGGATGCTTTTTTTAGTCAACGATTCAAGTTGTGATACTGACTGTCCCCTGCACTAGGCAAGGTTTTGAAAAGTAGAAGCTCGTCCATTAACATCTCAGAGGGCAACCTTTGTTTTTTTTTCTGCTAGAAATTCCCCACTGAATGGTGCCATTCTTCTTTCAAGGTGTAACATATAGAGAAATATAGAAATGCCTCTTTATAGAGAAAAGCAATAGCTGACCCACCTCATCATGATTCAATCTGAAGTGCTGTTTGTCATCTCTTAAGTATTTCTTTCATGAAAAAGGACTGATGTTTCTCCTTTGAGCTGCTCTCTGCTTTAATAAGGTATGAATCTCTCAAAAAATCCATGATATAATTCTAATACCTGACTCTTAAAAGGGAAATGCAAAAGGATGCTGCACGACCCTTCCCACTTGAAGGGATATCACACACATATATTTCAAAAGCTGAGAGGAAGAAACTGAACGCTATACATAAACACATACAAGAGTCTTTCCCTCCATTCACAGAAACAATGCAATACCCAAGATGTCACACACAAAATAGTGAAAATAGTGATACATCTCCACTCTTTTCTTTAAGATGCAAGTAACAATACAGAGGTAATATTTTTCTTAACCTTGGACACCCAACTGATAGTTTATGTTGTTTTCCTGACACCAGGTATACAATACATTTAGAGAAGAGGAGGAAGGAAAAACTGAGGGGATGTCACCAGGAGGTAAAAATAACACATTAATTGTTGCATCAGAGAGAGACCTCAGCATGTCGTGGCTAAAAATGCGAGCATCCAACCAGAAAAGCTCAGTTCGAAGTTCACCTCAGCACTCAGCGTACTAGGCTTATTCATACAACTCAAAACAGGGTTGGGGGAGAGGCTAGCCAGCCATGCACGCTCCCAATCAACAGTTTGTGTGAACTCAAAAAGTACAGAAGAAGCGGGGGAGAGTAATTATGTGGGAGGCGGAAGCTGGGTGGGAAATCTGGGACGGAATGTGGGTATAGGGCACCCATCTGACCCAGCTCCCACCTAGTCGCTCTCCTCCATCCTTACCTTGCTTTTTGAGTTCACACGATCACAGATGTGCATGGCTCTCCTACCCTGGCTGGCAGCTCCTCTGATACTGTTTCAGTCAGAGCAATTTTCTGCTTGTACAAGAATCAGTGCTCCAAACTGACTGAGCAGGAAGCCTACCGGATGGCCTGAAGGCAGTCGCTCTGGATGGGCTCACACATAGAAGGCAACCCGCAGTTCCCTCAGCTCCAGCGATGCAAGGAACTTGAAGTAGGCGCTGTGGCTCATTGCGTATCTCGGTTTGTTGGAAGTAGCCAAGTTGACCAGAGGCATGCCCCTCTGTCCCCATGAGGCCCTGGATGCTATCCCAGGCTGCCTTGTGCTGCTTCTTGACTGGAAAGTCTTCCCTAAGTCACCCACTTCACAGCCATTGGTACCAATCACAAAAGGGGCTCGCTTGCCTGGAATGAACCAGAGGTCCCCGAGGAAGGTGGGTTCAGATGTTGCGTGTTGCTCAGGGTGAGCAGTACTTGGTTTGGCAAACCAGCTTCAGTTTCTGGTTGCACATCTCCGTTTGATGCCCCTTGTAAACCTCAAGTTCCTGGCTTGGTGTGGGTTCAGACAGCCACAGAGATATGTAAGATATTCCTCTTAGGGAATGGGGTCGCTTGGGGAAGAGCATATGCAGGCTTGCATGCAGAAAGTTCCAAGTCCCCTCCCTGGCAGCATCTCCAAGATAGGCCTGGGTGAGACTCCTGCCTGCAGGCTTGGAGAAGCTGCTGCCAGTCTGTATAGACAACACTGAGCTAGATGGACCAAGGGTCTGACTCGGTGGAAGGCAGCTTCCTATGTTCCTCCTCCTAAAGGGCCATAGGAATGCATGGGATTTCCAAATGGTCACTGGCCATTTGGAAATTCCATGCATTCCTATGGCCCTTTGGAAGGAACCAGGGCTTTTCAGTTGGCATTCCGTGTCATTCATTTTAGTACATTCCCTAGAGCATCTGCTTTGCATGAAGAAGGTCCCAGGTTCCCTCCCTGGCAGCATCTCCAAGATCAGACTGAGAGAGATTCCTGCCTGAATTCTTGGAGAAGCCACTGCCAGTCTGTGTAGACAATACTGAGCTAGGTGGCCCAATGGTCTGACTCGGAATAAGGCAGCTTCCTATGTGCCTGAGTTGGTTATCAACTTTGCAAGTAGGTTCCACACGATGTGTGGCCTCAGCTCCCCTCCTCCCCATCTGCAATATGCACTGACTTACCCTACAGGATTGTTGCAACCATTACTGGAATAAATGCATGTGAAGTATTCTGAAAGCTCTTGAGTGCTGTCTAAAGGCTAAGAGTAATTACTTTCTGAATTCTCTTTAACCTGCAGGAACGTCCAGCTCTGTCAGTCTGGAGCACTAGTTCTTGTACGAGCAGAAGATCACTCTGATGTATATCTTGAGGGTTGGTTTTCTTTTTGCATGAGAGTAAATTCCCCAAAGCTTACAATGAGAAATGGGATCTTATTCTGCAGTGTAGGATGGCTGGCTCCAAACCAGAAAAGAAAAGAGGCCAGCCTCACAAAGTGCTGAGGAAAACTGTATGTTGCGTTTACAAAATCGTTCCCATTTTCCATTGTTGTGCCTAATGACTTTCAAGCATTGCAACTCCTCGTCAGAGGCAAGAGTCACTTCTTGTCTCCTGAATGAGGTGTTTCTTTGTCCTTTGGGGATGCCACTGATGCCTGTGTGGCAGGTGCATTCCTAATGATGTTAGGGGAAAAGCAATGTCAGCCATGGCATCATCATTATCCAGTGTTCCTCTGTCTCCTGCAAATGGGGAAATACCCAATATAAGGATGTCAGGTCATATATTTCCTTTACTAGAAGCCCTATTCACACATTATGTTCACCATTCACAGAGGTGCCCCTAGGTAATTTTGGAGCCTGGACCTAAAAGCCTTTGGAGACACCACCACCCCCGCCTCCCTGCAAGTTAAGCATCACCCACACAACCACACCATGACATACGTGGTATTTTTAACCCATGGGTTCTTGGGGGCACAAACAGCAACTGAACTCACAAGAATGTAAGAATATAAAAAAGGTGTGTTTATGCAAATATGCATTAGCAGAAACATTTCCACATGCAACTTAACAACATATTCCCATTCCACATATTTCTTTCCCCACTTCCCAATACGCAGCCACCCAGCGCAGGTCACAGTCGCCACCTGGCACAGTGTGGGACAGTGGCATGGCGTGGTGTGGCATAACACAGTGGAGCAACCACACCACCCGGGACAGACTAAAGAGGATTTGGGGGGGCCCAGGGACTTTCAGAACTGGACTTCAGGGGAAGAGCACCTCTGAACACTCATCAAGCTTGCCCTACACAGACGTTATGAATACGATACTCTCAAAGTTGTTGGAAATTCTCTGTGGTGAGAGAATCCCTTTCTCATTATAGCAGAGTGCACAGAGGCACAGCACAGCGGAAATTTAGTTAGGCATGCGTGTATGCTGAGAGTAAAATAACTTGGAGCCAATTCATAGTTTCAAATCAATATAAAAGGCATTTATTAAGGAACTCCATTCTAGATAGGAAAGTGAGGAGTTAGGATCTCTAATCTATCTATCTAGCTGGATGCAGATGGATTCTGCATCCTCTCTGCACATATGGTGCAGGGAGAGAGGCTTGCCATGTTGCAAGGTAGAGGGGCAGGTAGGAAGAAGAGAGAGGAAGGAGGAAGTTGAATCCCTAAGAGTAGCAATCTACATTTCAAAGGGATAGCATCAGAGCAGTGGAGAAGTGATGACCAATGTCTTGACTCTCTAGCCCTCTGACTTACTAGTCTGTCCTCCACTGTCTGAGACAAAGAGAAAGCACAAAGTCCTTTAACTTCCAACAGAAGTATCTTCTACAGTGTCGAAAGTGGGTCTAGACGTCCCTGCCCTGGTACATCAGTCATCCCCTGAACACCACCGCACCACCGTAAATCCCCTGCTAACTGAGCAAAGAGACACCTTTTAAAGTGGCAATTCTCTTATACTTAGCAGGGGCAGAGCCACTGGTCCTATCCAACTCCAGCACAGCATCCCACTTGTGGCTGTTGCTGCTTCCTATCATTTGTTTCTTTTTAGACTGTGAGCCCTTTGGGGACAGGGAGCCATCTCATTTATGTATTTTTTGATGTAAACTGCTTTTGTTGAAGAGCGGTATATAAATAGTTGTTGTCGTCGTAAGCATGAAGAGCATGGCAGCAAGGATGATTGACGCACCAGGGCAGGACTTCTGGTCCTGCTTTTAACACTGTAAACATATTCAAAGTATTTTTCAAAGCATCTGTGTTGGGCTTCTGCGCATGATGGCCACAGGCACAAATCTGTACACAGGTTAGGTTGAATGCAGGTACACTTCCTATCTGTATCCTGCATTTCAGGGGCCTGTACTCAGGTTCACTTTTAATAAAACGGTGGTACATATGCTGGTAACCTCTAGGCTGGATTACTGCAATGCGCTCTATGTGGGGCTGCCTTTGTTCATAATCTGGAAACTGCAGTTGGTTCAGAATGCAGCAGCCAGATTGGTCTCTGGGTCATCTAGGAGAGACCATATTACTTCTGTGTTGAAGGAACTACACTGGCTGCCGATACGTTTCCGGGCAAAATGCAAGGTGCTGGTTATAACCTATAAAGCCCTAAACAGCTTAGGCCCTGGGTAGTGAAGAGAACGTCTCCTTCACCATGAGCCCCACCGCCTGCTAAGATCATCTGGAGAGGTTCGTCTGCAGTTGCCACCAACTCATTTGGCAGCTACTCGGGAATGGACCTTCTCCGTTGCTGCTCCTGGACTTTGGAATGCGCTTCCTGTTGAAATAAGATCCTCCCCCATCTCTGGCAACTTTTAAAAAGGCACTGAAGACACATTTATTCACCAGGCTTTTAATTAGATTTATAGTTTTAATAGTTTTAATATTTGGTTTTAAATGTTTTCAGTGTTTTCAGTGATTTTAATTGTGAATTGATTTGATGTTTTCAATGATTTTATTGTAAACCGCCCAGAGACGCAAGTTTTGGGTGCAGGCCCATAGCCCGCTGGTGGCATGGTGTGCACCTGCGACACCAAAAAATTCTCTTTCCTCCCCAGCCTCACTGACTGTTTTCACTGAACATTTTATAACCTACCTTCTGCAATCCCACCCCCAAAATGTTGGGGCTGTCTGCAGCCAAATTGGGTGGTATAGAAATTTTTTTAAAAATAAAATAAAATATAAAATAAAATAAAATAAAATAAATACAGGTACAGTCATTCACACAAAAGCATGCCAGAGTGTACAGACATCTGGAGGCAGGTACAACATAATGTCTGCATAGAGCTTAGTTATTGGGGTACCACTTGGGGAGTCACACATTCCCCATAGCATCTCATTAGGCCCAAGATCTTTTAGGCCAATTCAGAGCAGATTTCTGCCAAGTGAAAGTATAGTAAGAACAGACCATGTTGAAATGTTATTGGCAAAGGATGGGGGAAGCCTGCTTGGTAGTTATCCAACGGTGCATTTAGAACAGAAGAGAAGACATTAACAAGGGTGAATCTGCATTGATGATGTGCAAATCAGAAACACAAGTCTGTTGTGTCTGCAGCATACCCACACATGAGGGGAAGGCAGAGACAACCTTCCAAGTCCTGAGATGTATGCGTCGTTAACCTTTTTCTCTCTCTGGTGGAATTGAGCATATTTAGTCCATGTTGTTTTCCCAGCTGCTTCTGAACATCTATATTTGTTTTCAGGGACAATTTGCTTATTCATCTCATTGCAGCGTTGCCACTCTGATCCTTTTCTCACACCAGTTTTCTTCTCTTCTCTTTTCTTTTCTTCGAGCACAAGCAAAGGGCATTTAACACCCAGTGAGTATCTGTTCTAACTTCAAATGCACTATGAATGTTCAAGAAGATAGCCGTTATAAAATATATTACATTTCAGCTGGAATCTGTTTGGTTTGAGAAATCTGTTTCTTGTCTGTGGTAAAAGATTGTCTGGAAGAAAGAGAAACTACTTTACCTGCTACCCATGGGGTCATTACTCAGTGGAAACCATGTTTTTTGTAAAGTTTTTTTAAAAAACAACAGCTTAGTGTCAAAAGCCCATAAGATATAAATCAAGACAGATCAGAGGTATCTGTGTGTGCTTCTAAAGCTCCCCCCACCATTCAATTTCAATGAAGACAGCATCAGATGAGAGTCTTGATGGGTATCAAAATATTGTTAATACATGCTCCCACTGACTGTGCTTCCCATCCCTGTTATGCACATCTGGAGCGATTTCAGCCCAGTTCACAGGACCAACTAGCAGCTCACTTGCGATGGCATGGTAAATATGGGTGTCATGTTCTGGTCACAGGTGGTGATCTGGTGTCAAGGATAGTCTCGCAGGGGTAGGAATAGCATAGTCCAACAGAGTCAAGAGTCAGAAGCCAGGAGTCAACAGGGTGAGTCACGCAGGGGCAAGTGAGGAGTGTAGTCAAACAGAGCCAAGGGTCTGGAGCCAGAAGTCACTGTGAAGGCCACACAGGAACAAGCAAAGAACATAGTCAAGCTAAGATCAGAAACCAGGAGTCAGAACAAACTAGGGACATCGGGCAAGGCAGCTCTGTAGCAATGTTGCTTCAGCAACAGCTCAGTACAAAATGAGCTCTTATATAGCCCTGCTCTCAGATGCAGCCTCAAGCCCCACCCTACTTCCAGAGTCTGTGACCATTTAAAGGGGCCACACACTATCCTGTAACTGCAGGTTCTGACGATGAGGAAATGAGTCTCCAATGAGGAGGTGAGGAGGTGAGTCTTCAACCACTAGAGGTGAGTCCAGGGCGTCCTCTGAGTCCAAGGACATGGGCAGGGGGTATCCTCTAGGTGAGGTGCAGGTGGTGATTCTCCTGGATCAGGTATCTCTTTGGGTTCTTCATCTCCAGAGCTCTTGTTACTTGGTCCAGACTCTGCTGGTTATACGACTGAGTTCCTGGACAGAACCTCAGGGCCAGATTGTGCAGCTGTTACCTGTGGTCGATAGTGGTGCTTTATCCTCAGAGATCTCAAGGTCTGATCCTGATGGGTGTTGTAACTGGTTTGGGTCCATGACAATGGGTTGGGTTGCAAGCCAGTCACAGGATGACGCCACTGCCCACCCCTTTCACGGTAGGTCACACTCTGCACAGACTCACTCAATCCCTGCCCTTTATCATGCCAGTCCTGTTTTGTGAACTGGCTCAATCGCTCCAGGCTTCAAGACAATATTTTTGTGTATAAATCCCATTGGAGTTAGTGGGGATAATGAACTCAGTCAGTTCAAAGCAGTGAGAATTGGGCTTGAACTCAGAAAGCCTGGCTTAGCCACCAGATCAATTCAGATAAAAGTCTGGGTACATGGGTACCTTTGGAAAAGCCTTGTCCTTCTTGGCTCCCAGGCACTTCATCCTACCCTGTTCTAGGAACATAGAGAGTTGCCTTATACTGAGTCAGCCCATTGGTCCATCTAGCTCAGTATTGTCTACACCAGGACTGCACAACTTTGGCCCTCCAGCTGTGTTGGGACTACAGTTTCCATAATATCTAGCCACAGTGGCCGATAGTCAGGTATGATGAGAGTTGTAGGCCAACATTTGCAGCAGGACTGAAGCTATGCAGCCCTGGTCTATATTGACTGGCAGCAGCTTTCTAAGGTTTCAGGCAGGAGTCTTTCCCAGCCCTACCTGGAGATGCTGCCAGGGACTGAACCTGAGATCTTTGACTTTCAGAGCACTGCCAGTGAACTATGAACCTATCCCCAGTTCTAGGTCAAGCTGGGTCTCTGCAGGAAACTGGGAAGGACACAGACCTTGGACAGCTCTGAGGGGGAAAGGTTCAGGACCTTGGAGAACTCTGAGCAGGAACCCACAAAAGCTGGGTCTAGCAACATGAGAGGGTGTTGCTCCAGTGTCTGATTCAAATCAAACTGAAATAGCTACTGCAAAAGCAGGCAGATATGGGCTGCATCGTTTTTCCCTTTTTATTTTATTCTGTTTAGTCAATTTATATCCTATCTCTGCAGAAACACCTTGGGGCACCCTACAGTTATTAAAACCATAAAATAATTCATTTTAGTACACATTACAGCAAGACAATTAACCTAAAACCACAACATTGCTAACTCATTTAGGTCTAGTTGTCACTGAAGAGGTAAGCCTATGTCTGGGCTGTACCACTTCAAACTGCAGGTGGAGGTTCACAGTGCTGATGCTTCTCCACACCAACCAACACCCTCCCCGCACCCCATATCAAACTATCCCGTGTCAAGGGGAAGACTGAGCTAGAACTATTTGCCTCACATACAAGTTTTTTAAAAGTCCTCTGGGAGCATTGTGTCATGTGAGCCTCCTTTTATGATCTGAAGTCATCTAGGCTTCAGATGCACTACCTCAATGGAAATCAGAGATGTATTTCCTAAACCCAGTGTTAACATATTCCCTAGCGTTGCACCAACTAAAGTAGGGACATGTCTGTGAGTGTGTAGAGAGCATGGCCAAGCAATGTGGGAGGTGCAGTGAGGAGGAGAGCTGGTCTTGTGGTAGCAAGCATGAATTGTCCCCTTAGCTAAGCAGGGCTTGTTGTGGTTTGCATTTGGATGGGTGACTACATGTGAATGCTGTCAGTGGTAGAGCATCTGCTTGCAAGCAGAAGGTCCAGTTCACTCCCTGGCATCTCCAGGTAGGGCTGGGGAAGACTCCTGCCTGAAACCTTGCAGCCCTGCTGCCAGTCAGTGTACACAGTGCTGAGCTAGACGGACCAAGGTTCTGACTCGATAGAAAGCAGCTTCTAGTGTTCTTATTCTAAAATCCTCTTGGCTGGATGGGACTGGTCTGATGGTTCTTTAGATGCTGGCCTTCAGCCTGGTCTCAACATGCAACAAAGTGTGATGACAGAATGCGGAAGTGGCAGTGCGGACTGTACCACTGCAGGGGGGGTGCCACATTTTTTTAGATGCTGCTTTTTGAGATTTCTACACTGCCTTTCATTCAAAATGATCCCCCAAGGTGGCTTATGACAGAAAACAATGCAAAAACAACCTAGGTGCTCTTAGTGCTCTGGCTGGTGGCAGAGGCCAACTTCAGTTCTGCAGTACAGTCCCAGAGCACCCCCACCCCATTTAAACACACACACACACACACACACCCCAAGTAAAAAGCCAAAAAGACTTGGGTCCAACCTGTTCTCTGCTGCCCTAGTTTCAGGGAAGGTGTGTTGTTGTTTTTAAACATGAGGCACATTCAGGTATTCAGATCCTTACCTGCAAGTTGAGATGGTACAACCCACACTACCCTCTCAGGACCGCACCACCTCACTATGTTACATGTAGAGATCACATCCTTAGACTGACTGTAACAAGAAGGATATGAAGACCATCCCTCCTGGTTTCATGCTCTGTCTGTGACTGGCAAATGATGCTTTAGCTGGGCCCCTTTTCTTTCCATACGATTCATATAATAAGCTCAGTGTACATTAAAATACTGTAGTTGTATTCACACCAATAAAACCCACATGCATGGAACACTGTTTTGTCTCCAAGCTCCTATGCCATATCATCCTGCACATAACCTTAAAATTGAAATGCCATGTCATATTTTCTGCCTCCCGTAGCAAGTGTTATCTTACCGTACATTCTATTATATCATTGTATTTTCCCCATCCTGCTTGATAAGCTGTCAATATTGTTTTGGCAGGAGAAATTTCCATCTTCTGCATCAGATGATCTCCATGACCTTTAAGCGAGTTGCCGGTGAGATAATTTACTTGCATTATTGTGACAAAATAATATCTTTTTCTACTGGGTCATGTGACATGTGATCACTACATGATTCCCCAAGAATGATTAAAAATTTGCACATACACACCCTTTTTGGAGGGAAAAAATCCCAGAATTCCTTATCAATGCGCTTATTGGACAAGCAAGAAGAATTAAAAAGGTAACTGTCTGGAAAATGCTTTAATGCAATAGATCTTGTGGTCTAGTCTCCTTTTTCTCAAAAAACCCCAAACCAATGCTAAATTTATTTATTTGTATTTTCACTGCTCAGCCTTTTGCAGCTAATGTTTTAATACATTTTTTTTTTAGCGTCTTGCATTAGCAGAAGGATGTAATCACAAATATCAAGCTTTCTGGCATCTTTTGGCTCTCTGTGCATAACAAAAATGTCAAACAGATTTTAATGAAAGGCTGTGTGCTTGTAGGCTATTCACAGTCTGACATAGAATTCTAATTTTCAGATGTCTTAGCCTTACTGTTTTAAATGCACCCGAAAAAACAAACAAACTACAACTTGGAATACTATATGATTCAAGGAAGGTATCCAACCTGTTCCATAGTAATATTGTGTACTTCTGAGTTAGTCTCGCAAAGCTTTGTTCTGACAATGTGTCCCGATTCTAAGGAGTTTGGCTTAAGATTTAACTGGCAGCAGTTTATGTCTAGCACCAGATCAGCAGTCAAATTGTTCTTCTTAGCCAGAGAGCCTGGACTCCTGTTCAATGTGTTGATGAAAGCAGTCTGTTGGATCCAAAGGTGTGTTTCCACATGTGGAAGGTTCCTTCCACTCATAGAAGGGCATTTTTATGTTCTGTGCCCAAGCACTGTGCAAGAAAGATGGAATTAAATCTGTAAATGTCCTTCAAGAACTAGGACAAGAGATTCTGCAAGTGGGAGCACAAGAACTGCTCTAGAACCCACCTGTTATCACATTGTGTTTGCAGAACGGTGCTAGGACATTTTTTCCCTGCATACGATTCGTTAAAGCCAATCTATCTAGCTCAGGCAAGCAAGGCGAGGACCACTGTCCACCAAATGACTGATCAAAGCATGGACAGATGCCTACACATACCTTTTGGATTTTGGAACTCCCAGATGCAATGGCAGCCTTGCAGTAGAATGATTGGCCAAAGATTGCTTGGATATACCAGCCGCCATTGGTCTTGTTGTAGCAAGCATGGATTGTCCCCTATGCTAAGCAGTGTTTGCCTTGGTTTGCCCTTGAATGGAGCACTACATGTGAGCACTGTAAGATATTCCCCTTAAAGGGGATGGGGCCATAGCTCAGTATTAGAGCATTTGTTTTGCATGCAGAAGGTCCCAGGTTCAACCCCTGCCATCTCCAACTGGAGCTGGGAAAGACTCCTGCCTGAAACCTTGTAAAGCTGCTGCCAGCTGGTGTAGACAATACTGAGCTAGATTGACCAATGGTCTGACTTGGTAGAAGGCAGCTTCCTATGTTTCTAAACATGCCCTCAGGCTTGGACATTCTCAGCAAGATGTTAGACTTCCCTCCTGCTCTTGAATCTGTGCAACACTTATATTCTGTCATAAACTGTTTCTCCTCATTCCCTAAGTTTGCAGTCCTATACATGACAAAGTTCATAGATTTCAATGGGTTTAAATCTACCTAAGTCTACCTAGGATTGAGTTGCGGATTTCCAAAGTGGTTTTCCATATGGCACGGAGAACTAAGAAATACATGCCCAAGCTCCCCCTTGCTGAATGGAACTGCTTGCTCAGTTCTTTGGATTCGGGCCACAAAATATGGCTTTGTGGGAAGGGCTTGGGCTGCATCTTTGGTATCCCTTCCGACCTTACGTATTGATCGATTGATTTAAAATATTTATACCCCTCCCCCCCAGTACACCACTGCTCAGGACGGCTCACAACGTCAATAATATAGATACTATCTATCTATATCTATATCTATATCTATATCTATATCTATAATCTATTAAACATACCCATCGCTAATCCCATGCATGGCAGCTCTTGCAAGAGTTCGCGAGCAATCTGGGAATTAGTGACAGGGATGGGTGGCCAGCCGGCGGAGAAGTGGTCGCTGCTGGGCTGGCTGGCGGGTTGAGGAAAAGCGGCTGTTGGTGGGTCGGCCAGCAGGCCAAGGAGAAGTGGCTGTTGCCAGGCTGGCTGCCAGGCCAAAGAAAAGAGGCCACTGGCGGGCTGAGGAGAAGCAGCCAAGGGAAAATGAGGGGCACAGATGCTCTGCGCCAGGTCAGCTTGTATCAAATCAAAGACTTATAAAGTTAAACAAGTTAAAAGACCAGGCTAATAGCATATTTAAAATTACAATTTTTATTTTTAAAAAATCTAATTAAAAGTTATTATAAAGCTAAAAACTGAGAACTATAATTCTCAGATCAACACTTATTTCTGGATAGGTGGCTTGAGAACAGTCACTTAACACTGATCAAAATCAAGACTTCTGAACGTTCAGCACCATTACCTGGCAAATATCCATTTAACATTTTTAATTTCATTCTGAGGCTGTTCAACAGCTTGCATCTTGAGCAAAATGCACGCCACAGCTCTGCAAACAGCCCCAAAGAGCACAGATCAATGTAATGCCCTATTGACAAAACTTCCGCTACAATGCATATATTTTGTGCATTTTTATTGTGTTCATGTATGTTGATTCATAGCAGATTTGTCAATAAAAAAAAATTGCACAAAGTCTTCCAGCGATAAATGTCACCAAAAATTATTACTACAATAACAATTTTTATGTGGACAGGGGTCTTCTGTGGTAGGCTGCAGAACTATAAAGAAATGAAAAAGATTCTGCTGACCTGTATTGCATTTACCTCAGAGTACCCTGCTCATTGATTTTATGTTAAACTAGTGTAATCGCATGCAACATATTTAAATGCAATAGAATTATGTGTAAGAATACCTGCAGTATTTTGTTTTCAGTGAATATGTTAAAGTCAACCCCAAGCAGTCTGGATTTGAGCTAAAATGATAATAGAAGAACCTATTTGGAATACAACTAAAATCAATAGCACAGTTCAAAACCACAACATGAATACAGCAAGAACATGAAAAAACTAAAACCATGTCAGATTTTGTTTCCTAAATGACAAATTTCACAGAAAAATCAAGTTCTGTGTTAATTTTAGCTTTCCTTTTGGGTTACAAGTAGTAACCCAAATAGGGAATGAATTCTGAAACTCAATTTTCCTGTTTGCCAATGAACAGGAAAATTGGCATCATGCACACTTGATTGCGCAAGTTTATGTGTCACTCTTGCACAGCCTCACCGGGGTTGTTTTAGAAGCCTACAACAGCAGAGATGCCCACAGCAACGTTGTCTTAGATACCTGCATGGACGCATGTCAGCCAATGTGTCCATGGGATGTGGAGTGGG
Source organism: Hemicordylus capensis (assembly GCF_027244095.1). Classification (NCBI taxonomy): domain Eukaryota; kingdom Metazoa; phylum Chordata; class Lepidosauria; order Squamata; family Cordylidae; genus Hemicordylus; species Hemicordylus capensis. The sequence continues at coordinate 20,448,926 of NC_069665.1, forward strand.
AAAAAAGCTAATGTTTCCCAGTTCAGCATGTCTAATTCTCCTACAGCTGAGGTAGGCAGCTTTGGCACTCCTCTACCAGCCTTGCTGTACAACATCACACCTGTGGAAGATGGATGATCTGTCATGGAGGATCAGTGATGATCAGCCATGACCATAAACATTCAGAGGTGGTGTAGAATCCAAGGGAAAGGGTTGTGGTATGCAAGGACAAGGCAGTGGAGTGGAATCAGGATTTTTGTTAGCTCCGCCTCTACTCCAGGACTGGAATACAAGTAACTAAAGCCCTATTCAAAAGCTGGTCTGGATCAATGAATGGATTAACCAAAAACACCACCGGTGGGATATATCTGATTTATAGTTGTTGTGAAGAGAAAACAAGGGAAGGTTGCTCTCACCAGAGCTTGCTCATAAGTTTTCCAGAAATGTCTGACTGGCCACTGTGGAAAAATGAGGCTGAATCCTGGAATAAGCCTGATAGTCTGTTGTGGGAGATAATTTTATCTGGTGAAGTGCCTCAAATACCTCTAAGACTTGGAGCTATTGACGTCATCTGCCTGGAGTAGCAGTGGCAGCAGGAAGACCAGGAGCTTTTCCAAATGGCAATTGACTGGAGCTTCACTACACTTGAAGAGAAGTGGTGGTGTGTGTATGTGTGTGGTGTGTGCGTGTTTCATATGAGGAAACCATTTACAGCAATGTCAGGATGGTTACAGATGGTGTTTTTCTTACAGCCAATGGCATTATTCTGCTTTGCTCCTGATAATTTGCTGTTACTGCTCATCATATGTGTGCTAAAAAATTAGCATAAGAACATCCCTGCTGGATCAGGCCCAAGGCCCATCTAGTCCAGCATCCTGCTTCACACAGTGGCCCACCAGATGCCTCCAGGAAGCCCATAGGCAAGAGCTGAGGGCATGCCGTCTTTCCTGCTGTTGCTCCCCTACAACTGGTATTGAGAGGCATCCTGCCTCTGAGGCTGGAGGTGGCCTATAGCCCTCAGACAAGTAACCACTGATAGGCCTCTCCTCCATGAATTTATCTAAATCCCTCTTAAAGCTGATGTATAGTATGGATATTGAAGTGCACAGCTTGACATAAGCAACCCTATTTTGTTGCATCCAGGGCAGCTTTTGGTACAGTGCTCAAAATGTCTTAACTTTAGGAGCTTCCTGCCACAGCAAGGCCTCCCATTTGGGAAAGCTCGGGCGAGAACTCTGAAGCAATTTGTTCCCCAGGATCTCCTTTGGCCACCACCATCTTTGAAGGTGGCAGGGCCAGAAACCATAGCAGTAGAACATTTGTACAGGTTTGTTTGATACCATTGACACAACACCTGGTGTTCTGAAAACCGATGCAGCAATATCCACCTATGAATCTAACTTGATTATTGTGAACAGCTTTGAGAACTAATGCTTGCCAATACTGCAGAATAAACAAGTGGTGGGCCTGGATGGACCCTTGATCTGATCCAGCAGCTCCCCATGTTCTTAATCTGTTCTGATACCCCATTTTGTTTGTATGGCAGCCTGGTTGACGCATGGAGTCAAGACAGATGGCAGAGTCCATATAGCAGAAGGATACAAAATACTGCTCAATGTGGGACCCCTTCTCTCTCCCTCCCCTCTGTGCTGCTTCCCAAATGTCTGACTGAATGCTCCAGTGAGGAATTGAAAAGCTCCTGTTTAGGCATCTGGGGTAGGTACACCTTTAGGATTCAGATATCCTTTCTTGTTGTTATGACTCCCCACCGACAAAACAAAGACAACTGAGGTTGTGCTTCTGTGGAATGCTAAAGATTTTCTTTAATCCATAAAAGTGATGCCAGGGATGTGCGTAAAGGGCTCTCACCCCACTGTTTCAGTCTCTGTTTTCTATTATTACAATTATTTGTGGAGGACAGGAGGAAAATACACACTCAGACACACACACACACACACACACACAAATGCAAACGGATTTCAGCATCACACCGGCAGCCAGCCTCCTTCTGTACATCTCCCCTTTCATGCAGTTTTGTTTCACTGATCTGAGCATGTTCTAATTTTGTCATTCAAGCCATCTGACTCTCCCAGCTCTATACAAACAAAACCTAATTTAGTCAGCGATGTTTTAAGTCATAACAATGACGGATGGCCAAGGTTCAGGTGTGCCAGAATATTTAAATACCTAGTCTGATACGAAGACGGGCAGGGGTTTGGGTGGGTGGGCTTCTTTTTTTTTTTTTGGTACTCTGATTAATTATGATTTTGCGTCTGGAGGAGGGGGGGGAGCTCTTTCTATTCTACATTATTAATTGGTTATTTAATTAGGGATTCCAGGAGCTTCAGATGTTGGATAGCTAAAACTGTGCTGTTAAAAAAAAAAACCCGGAAAGAAAAGACTAGCTCCGTACTGTTGCCTTTTTGTATCTTATGAAGGTCACAATAAAAAGTGATTGTTTGGCATAGCAGCCGTGAATTATGCCACACAGACAAGCTTTTAACCTATGTGCCTTCGCTCTGAGTGAGACACACATGGATGTGCTGCCTTTAAACAGTTCTCTATTGAAGAGGATTCAATCACCATAATGAATCTGAAGCCAAGAAGCAATCTTCTCCACTGAAAGAATTTCTAAAAGATTGTAGAATTTGTAAAACGTACAGCTCGCAGACTAAATGGTTGTGTGGGTGAATCAATTATTGCCGGGCTTGTGGTAGTCATAATATTTAGTACATATCAGAATAGTGTTTCAGGTACAATAAGATATGCCAGGGATTTTCCCCTGTCTCCTCCCCCTTCTTTCTCCCTACCCCCACCCCCTGTCTCTCCCCCCCACTTGCTGCAAAATGGTTTGCACACAACAACCAACTTTAGTCAATCTCCAAGATCTAGTTAGAACTAGTATTAAGTCAATTTTAAAAATCCATCTTCGGCTGAAGTGTGTGGAGCAGAAACTAAAGGGCCCAAACTGCTGTACAGTGATTGTACATAAAATGTGCATAAATATCCTTATCCAAAAAGGATCCAGACAACACACACACACACACACACACACACACACACACACGTGCAACACCAAAATGCCACAGGAGCTGAAATATTTTCTGTCTCACCAGGTCCAGTTTCTCAGAGCTTCCTTATTAATACAATAATTATTTTCCTTCACCAGCAACATTTATAACCATCTAGTCTGTGTCCAACTGCCCGTATTTCCATTAATCAAGCGGCCTGAAGATGACGGCTATCATTTTCATTTATGATGACTTATAGGTTCATTGCAGTTCGCTTAAATGTTACGGTGCACCAGACAGCTGTGGGCAACAGAAAGAGCATTAAATGGAGCTAGGTTAATTTTTTGTATGCTTGAAAAATGAGATGAACCGTTGACAATGCAACTTCACTCTATGCTGCAAGGCCTCAGATAGACTTGTCAAATGTCATGGGTGGACCCAGCCGCTTCAGGTCTCGGCTGGATACTTGGCCATGATATGGATGGATACAGATATAGATGACACACACACACACACACACACTTACCAAACACAACTGATATAACCGATATATACAGTTATATATTGATACTCTATGGGATTTATACTTCCACCTTAGAGGATGCTATGGGCTATATAGGTTGCCACTTTCAAAGTTGACAGTTCTACTTCTCTGACCAGGGTCCCTGGTTGTCCAGATGGGGCCTGACCCACAGAGTGTTACCCACAGGGGTACGTGTCTAAGCCATTTGGCACTGGATGCATGCTGAGTTGTTGTTATTAACAGTTGAACTGAGTTCAACTGTTTTTATCCCTCTGATCTATTATTTATTTATTGGCATGTACACTTTGCCTTTATTCCATCTTGAAACTCAAGGGAGCATCCATGGGGTTCTCGGGCAGTCCCCCATCCAGGCACTGACCAGATCTCAACCTGCTTAGCTTCAGAAATGTGGCTGTAGCCCATGCCTTCCAGCCATGCCCTGGGACCTGGAATCTGCATAATAGCTGGGAGCCATAGCAGACTCCCAGTGAGCTTTGCTGTCTGCATGAGCCATGAGATGCTTTCAGGTTTTATTTCCACACTATCATGTGCCTGCCTGGATAGTATTTGGGTAGATGTTTGGCAGAGGAGAGGGGATTAATGAAATCCACACACCTTGATTTCCCCCATACACGCACATTTAGCCAAATAATGTTTCTGTAACTTTCTATAAATAATAGTTGTTAGGTTTCAGAAGAACAAAGCGTTCTTCTCAAATTCAAGCACTGAATTTGAGCCCTGAGATAGGGACGTATTCTAAAGTCTTTGGTGGGTGATGTTGAAGTGTTGGGTCAGAAGCTGGGGTGTTGCAAAGCTGGAGTGGGCCCCTGGGACAAAAAAAAAGAAAAAAGAATGGTGTTAGGCCCTTGCCTCCTCCCTACCTTCTTCTTCGGAAAGAAGCAAAGGGGGCATGGAGAGCAAAGCAAAAGATGACACCCAGCCAGCCCCATGCACCCCACCTCCAGGAACCCAGGGACGTTTGCCCCTCTTATTCCATTCTAGCTATGCCCCTTCAGAAGGACAAGGGAAGTTGATGGAGATGCTGGGCCACAAGACTTCAGGTTCTTTTAAAACTTAGTAGACTTCTCCAGTGTTGAGGTTGTACTCAGTACCTGAGGATATGGCTGTAAGTCTGTCTGTCTGTCTGTCTCTCTCTCTCTCTCTCTCTCACACACACACACACACACACACACCTCTCTTAGTATGTATCATTTTGAGTCTGGGTCCATTATTATCACCAAAGGCATGGCAAAGAAGCCTGGAAGTACAGAAGACTTCCTGCCAATCAGTAGCATTAAATGCAGCAACGGCACCAGGAAATGCCTAATATAAATTTCCCAGTAGGCACAAGTACCAGAGATGGCAGAAAGGGTGTCCCTTTAATAAAACCACTCCTTATTAAAAGTGTTACAAGCGTACTCTTTTCAGGTTTTAGACAATGTAATGTGATTTATTCAAAGAAATGCTGATGATTAGACATTAAATGGCACTAAATATTCCACTTCCTCTGCACTGCCTGATAAACTAGTTTCATTAACATTATAAGTAACAAAAGTTTCCATTTCAGTCGGCCCGCTTTTTGTTTTCAACACGCTCTCAGCTGCAGATGCTATAAAATTCGTACTGTAGCACATGCATTAAGTCATCATAACCATACTTCCAAACATATGGTTCTATATGTTGGCTTAATGAATAATTTCTATTTAAGGGCACCATTTGCAGAATGGTTTGTTGTAGCTGCACCTCTAGCCTCAAGCCGCCTTCTTTTCCCATGCTGGAAACAGGGGGGTGGGATATCACAGGACACTTTCCATTTGCTAAGACATAGTCTACCTTGCTGAAGCTAAGCAGGTCTTGGTGTGGCCAGTGCCTGGATGGGAGACCCACATATACCACCTTTAGGGATGGGGCCATAGCTCAGTGGTAGAGCATCTGCTTTGCATGCAGGTTCAATCCCTAGCATCTCCAGGTAGGGCTGGGAAAGTTAGGAACCTAGGAAGCTGCCGTATACTGAGTCAGACCTTTGGTCCATCTAGTTCAGTATGGTCTTCACAGACTGGCAGCAGCTTCTCCAAGGCTACAGGCAGGAATCTCTCTCAGCCCTATCTTGGAGATGCTGCCAGGGAGGGAACTTGGAACCTAGATGTCTTCCCAGAGTGGCTCCATTCCCTGAGGGGAATATCTTGCAGTGCTCACACTTCTAGTCTCCCTTTCATATGCAACCAGGGCAGACCCTGCTTAGCTAAGGGGACAAGTCTTGCTTGCTACCACCAGACCAGCTCTCGTCTAAACAGCCTAGACAGTTCCTCTAGACAGTTCCGGTCCTGGCAAAGACTTACTGTTTCATTATAAGGGATGGTTTGTCTGACATCCCTGTAAAAGAGATTCCCAGATGTTGACTGTGACTTCCATCATCCCTAGCCCAAGGCCATTTCAGCTAAGGATGATGGGAGTTGTAGTCAACAACATCTAGTGATCCCTGTTCAAGGGAACTCTGATTGTGACCTGTTTGAAAATAAAAGAAGCCATATGTACATTTGGTCTGTTTCAGGGCCAGTTTGGGTCCATGCAAGAAGCAACTGCATCATGGGAGCTGGTGCAGTGTTTGGGCGATGGCTGCAATCCTATGCACACCCATTGAGGAGCATTGAACTCACTGGCTAACATCCAGACTGCACGAGAACAAACCACAGAACTGCCTAGTGCAGAACTTTTGCAACAAGTGGCAGTACTGCAAAGATGTTGCACTAGCCAGGTCTGCTAAGTCAGGATCTTGCCTTCCAGACTGGTGCATCTCCCGCTGTGAAACCTCTTCCTCAGGCCATTGCAGGGGGGAAAGCAAAGCTATCCACAATCCTTCCACAAGGGGAGGAGGGCTGGTTCAGGGGAGGAGATCTGGCTTTGTGGTATCAAGCACCAATTGTCCCCTTTGCTAAGCAGAGGCTGCCTTGGTTGCATTTGGATGGGTGACTACACATGAGTGCTGTCCACCGTTAAGATATTCGCCAGGCTGTAGCTCAGTGGTAGAGCATCTGCTTGCATGCAGAAGGCCCCGGGTTCACTCCCTGGCATCTCCAGGTAGGGCCGAGAGACTCCTGCCTGAAACTTTGGAAAGCCACTGCCAGTCAGTGCTGGATGGACTCAGGGTCCGACTCAGTATAAGGCAGCTTCCTATGCGCCTAGTAACACTTATGCAAGTGGAATGTGTGACCTTCTTGTGTGGGTGCATCTTTGTTCATTGCACGAGTGCAGCATGAGTACACATGCCTAGGATTGCACTGAGCAAACTGTGACCCAGGCAGTCATAAATATATGAAGCTGCCTTCTGCTAAGTCAGACCATTGGTACATTTAGGGACTCTTGTTTGGGGTGAAACGTGGTGTCTGGCAGGGGTAGGCAACCTTGGCTCTCCAGCTACTACTGAATGACAATCCCAATTATCCCCACCACAATAAATTGCAGCTGGGAATGATGGGAAAGCCAGGGTTGCCTAACCCCTGACCTATGGGCCAGTATGAAGACATCTTGTTTGGACAGCATTGGTTCTGATCCAGCTGATCTGAGGTTCGGTCTACTGGGTTTGGGAGATGCCGTCCATCTACCTAGAGGGATTTCCATCCTTTTTGACTTTCTGGAGGACTTTATTTGGACTTTTATGTAGAAATAAATAGCATATGCATTTCCATTTGCTATATTCTCATGTATCCTGCACTGCTTTCTGAACAATCTCTGATATACATATATCACGCCATGTTATACTGGGCTTTTTAATAACTGATGTGCAGTTTATACAGTTTTGTGAAGGGGCAGATCAAGATAGGGCATTTTGCTGCCCCACTCAGCTATGGATTGCGACCCTAGAGTTGTGACCCAGAATCCACTGGAATTAGGATAGCCACCAATATTTTAAATTTGTAAACATTGAAGGGAATTTCAGGGTTCCTTGCAAAGAGGAGCACTGGAGAATTTCCAAGGGAAGCCAAATGAATTTCTGAATCATAAGTAGTGGTTAGAGTATTGGGCTAGGTCTAGGGATGTGCGAATTGATTCAAGTTTCAATTGAGTATACTCAAATCTGGCTGATTCAAACTATTTGAATTTGAATTGAATCAGCCAGATATTTGGGCACCTTTTTTAAACCATTCAGGCACCCTGATTGGTCAAAAAAGGCACCAAAATAGGTTGGATCAAATTGATTTGGATTCTAATTGAATCAGCTTGTTTCAGGCCAATTTGATTCGAATTGAATTTGGATTAAATTTTAAATCAAATCCAAAAATTTGATTTGTGCACATCTCTAACCAGGACCAGGGAGATCCGAGTTCAAATCTCTGTTGAGGCATGATGCTCACTTGGTGACTCTGGGCCAGTCACTTCTCTCTCAACCCTACCTCACAGGGTTGTTGTGAGGATAAACATAACCATGTCTACCACTCTGGGCTCCTTAGAGTAAGAGCAGGATATAAATGTACAAATAAATAAAAAATAAATAAGTGTGATTTCTCAGGGAGGTTCTGCACATTCCCTCTTGAAATATAACAGGGTGCCAAGGCACAGCTTTTGGAGCATGCACAGCCTGAGAGTTGCATCCTGACATCTTCTGATATGCTGCAAAGCATTCTGGGATGTACCTTTGAGATTGCATGCAGCTTCACTGGTGCCCATAAAAATACTGATGCCCCCAAGAACTGTTTGGGTTTCTTGTATTTTCTCGCCAGTCCCGAGTGATACTCAACAGCACAAACCGAGATAATTTGACCGACCTGACCTGTCTTTAGCATGTATTTGTAAAGGTTAAATTGGAACTTCATCTCAAACCCTGAAAAACCTCAAAGAAGTGGAAATGTTAAACCCTCCGGAATTCGACAGACGATGCAGAGATATTCATTCTCTCTCCCCTTTCAACTCAAGAGTAATTTCCATATTTCAGAGACTTGCCATTGTCTACACTCACTCTTGAAACAAAGTTTTGGTATTAGCTTTTCCTTGTCCTGCTGAGAAACCTGGGACAGACCGAATGAGCGTCACTGAAACACACAGCCCTAAGAACATTAAGCATAGACTGACTTCCATCTAATTGGCTCTCTCTTGGAAAAAAAAGGGCTTCTTCCCTATTCATTTTCCTGCGCCTGACTCTTAAATATGTTCCCATTCAGATTCTCTGACTTGTCAAAGCCAAACACAACAGGCTATTCAAAGATGTTTGTCTCCTGGGCTGAGCAAAGTCATCGAAATTCCACTGACATTGTTCCGTCTTACCTTTATAAAGAAAAACAAAGAGATATTTCATTTTGCCATGAAGCCTTTCACTATTAAATCATAGGCTTCTTTGTTAAGTGCAAGGTTAACATTTCGCCCGTACTGACGGCTGCTGTATTTATCAAAGGATACCTTGCTAATACTTCTCAGACCACACTTTTTTAAAAAGGGCTAAAAGAAGAACGAGTAACTATTGGCCAGTTCACATAGGCATATTCAACATTAGATGATTGCAAGTGAATGTGTGAGTGAGTTGACCATTGAAAAGTATCAACAATATCTGGATTCACATGTATTGGCAGCATGTAAGTACAGAAGAGCTGCTGATTCCCACTAGGCACATGTTCCTGTTCTTGCTGCTGTTTCTGTGTCATCAGAATCTGGAAATGTCATGTGGAAAATGCCAGTAACCCACCTCGGTTCGATATCGACCTTCTTATGGGATGGACTCTGCTTCTTAGGTTGTTACAACCTTCCGCAATCTGAGGTTTTATTTATTAATTCATTTTTACATTTATGTCCCGCTCTTCCTCCCAGGAGCCCAGAGCAGTGTACATGGTTATGTTTATCCCCACAAAAACCTGTGAGGCAGGTTCGGCTGAGAGATAAGTGACTGGCCCAGAGTCACCCAGTCAACGTGGATTTGAACTCAAGTCTCCGTGGTCCTAGTCCAACACTCTACCCACTGCACTCTTGGCAAATGGGTACAGAGGGATGTGGACATAGTGATCTATCAAGCCGCCATCTTCTTTCCCAACATGGCTCCTTCTTGGAGCAACAATGCTGACCTCACACTGGTCTGCAGCTGTATTCACTTGGAGAGAATCTAGAGCAGTGGCTCCCAACCTGGGGGTCTCCAGATGTTGATGAACGGCAAATCCCATCATCTAGCTGGGGCTGATGGGCATTGTAGTTCAACCACCTCTGGAGGCCAGGTCAGGAACCACGAGTAACAAGCCAGTAGCTTTGTCTTGTCTTGTCATCTTTTCTGGTTTCCTAAGCATGCTTCTCATGGAGGTGGTTAGCCCTTGGACTGTACCACTTGAAACTTCAGCTGGTGACTCCCATGACTAAGTGTTCCTCTTGGGGTGGGGCAGAGGAGGGAATCCCTGCACATACAAAACTGTCTGTCAGAAAAGACTATAGTCTTCTCCTTGACACACAAGCTGCTTCTATGTAGGATTTTGTTTTCTTTTTTTCACATGACCCCATCCTCAGTCTGAAGTGGTACAGCCCTGACAGAGGTGGACCACTGCAGTGAGAAATAGGCGTCAGTGGATTCTCTCTGCTGAGCATACACACCCACAGGTTATTTCCCCAGATATACATTTTTGTTTACATACAGCCTCAGCTTTCCGCTGATTGCGAGGCATCACAGAGTGGCCGACGAGGTTTGCTGTTGACATTTCTGCATTAGCTGGCTTTTGTCAATCTTGGCAGGCTCAGAAATTCTATCTTAAGGGCTGCTCTTTATTAAATTTGCAAGATACAAAACTGTGACTGACAAATAGTCGCTTTTCTTTTGTGAATGCATAAATAATAAATATGCCGCTCTAAAAATAATTAAAATATTGCTCAAATTTAAAACATGGCGCAGAGCGGGGGAGGGACACTTCCAGACAGCTTTATATTTTAGAAAAAGAAAAGAGGGCAAGAGCATGTTGTAAACAAGTTAGAAAATGTTATTCCTCAATAGCTTTTGACAGTTTTCAATATTTAGAGGAACAGAAGGGCTAGAAAAGGAAGCCAAGAGCAAAAATGGCCCAAGATGTATTAGTTTCTAGGACAGAAAATTCACACACTGCCCACCCACCCACCCCGGTGATAAAAATGCAATAAACTAACAGTGTGGTCCTATGCATTTTAAATCTGAAGTAAGTCTACTGCTCTGAATGGGCTTACTCTCAGGCACGTATTGCTAGGATTGCATTGCAAATTTGGCACCTTTTTACAGCACCCCAAAACCTGCTGCATGAAGCAAGAAGATTCCTAGACCTTCTGAATCATAGGGCTGGCCCTGGAAAGAGATGGGGAAAGAAAATTATGTGTTTTGAAAACTTTTATCCAGCAGCCTCTCCTCTGCAATTCCTTTATTTGGAAATCTGTGACATAATTCCGACTTTCCCACCCCCACCAGCCATTATACATGATAAATAAAACAATGCCGTGGAAACAGTGAAATCTCTCATCAATGTCTTTGTGAAAAGGGCCCAGATAAATGAGTCTCCGAATCAAAGGCAGATTACATGACTGACCATGTATCATCCTCTATGTATTGAGCATAGCCTTTGTAAAGTTAGAGCGGTAATAAAAAGTGGTATTGTGTGCTGTGAAAGGCTGTGTGGGTCTGTGCATGACTAATCTGTCTTTCTGCATTATTTTATTCAATCTTCTCTGACTTTATGCCTTTGACATTTTTGCTACACTCAGTAAATTTGAGTGAATAGGCAATTTTAAAGAATTTTTATAGGGCTTCAGAGAAGTCATATGCAGACTGTATCTTTGTTCAGATTTAACAGTTTAAATATTTCCTTTGTCTAGGATGCAGAATAATCTTTAGCCAAAAGGGGAAAAAAGAGGATTTGGAATTGGGGTGGGAAGGGAGGGGGATGCACAGGCTGTTAATATCATATTGCAATATTTCCTCTCTGGGGCGGGGGTGAGGGGGATAGTTCAGATACAGGGATAAAAATTTGAAAGATACTGAAGGATCCGTGGCTGCTAAACTTAGCACTGAGTGCTAAGTCTTTCCTATCAGGGTTGGATTCGTCCCAGAAAGCCTTTTTCTACCAGAAACAAGATTCTCTCCCCCGGTTTGGGTAATGACAGTCCCTGGATTTCCCTACTTTCGAGAGTAAAGCTGAGATCCAGTGATGACTTATTTGGAGTGAGCTTCACTGAACTCAGAGGGACATACTTCTAAGTAAACAAGCATAGGCTCAAATTGCTAGGGAGCTCATTCTTAGGACTAACAGTTCCCTACACCCACTCACTCACAAAGTTAAAAGCCTTTGTAGTTTTGCTTTTAAAAATTGTAACAGCCCAATCCTGTTTGCACTTACTTGGAAGCCAAGTTCAATGGGGCTACTCTCAAGGAAATACACATTATAGGATTCCTGCCTATGGTATCAAGGCAATTTTGTTGCAATGACTGATGTAGGAAAATACAAAGATTGCTGTTCATTTAAGAAAACGACTTTATTGCATGCTTGTAATCTGCTGATAATATGATGCATAGTAAATTAGCTCCTTCTGTATTGTTGCTGTGGTTAAACTCGGTCTCTACACTGATAAATGTGGGGGGAAAGGAAGAAAAATGCAGATATATACTGAGGGGACACACCTGTTGCCTTTGCTGAGCTGTGCAGCAGGGTTTTTTTTTATTTACTAGGTTTAAAGCAATGGGCTCCTTCATTTCCCTGCCAGAAATTCTCCAGAAGTTCTCCCTTGGCAAAATGGCTCTTGTTTAAAAGCACTAGAAACACAGCAGGCATTATCCAGAATGCAGAGGCAACACAGAATGAAAAAGGGGCAAAGAAGTGCTCATGGGGATCCACAAAAGCAGGGAGCTTTAGTCTGCACGGTGAGTAACAGGGGCACAGAAAAAGGGAGTTAACACGGTGGGAGAACCATACTTTGTGTACAGAGAGGTTCTCTCCTGGCCTTTCTAGCTCTTAAATGTCTCCGGTTGGTGTGTTTGACTCTCAAATGAGAGTCAAAAAGATTCTGAAATGGCAGAGCTGGGAAAGACCCTTGTGTGGTATCATAAAAGCTACTTTTAGCCAGAATTCAGAGCTAGATAGATCAGTGCTCTATGGATCAAATGTCATCATGGGACATTTAAAGTGTTTCTGAACTACTTTTCAAAAAAACCACTATCAAATATTATATGGCCCCATTAACTTCGTATTCCTTGAGTCAACAGCAGCTGGATCAAGGCCCCCAGGACTGGAACCATGATGGTGGAGGGGGAGGCCTGTAGCCCTAACCAGACTCTTTGGCTACTTTTTATCCCAGAATAAAGCTCTAGTTGGTGCAGATTGGAACCATATTGGGGAATAGGCTTAAACAACAACAACAACTACTACTACTACTACTACTGATACTTTTCTGCCACTTTTCAGCAAAAGTGCTCAAAAGGGTTTCCATAGATATATAAATAATACATGAATAAGACTAAGTTTTTGGAACTTCCCTCACAAAAGGGCTCACAATCAAAAAGGAAATATAATGCAGTAGCCAGCAATAGCCACTGAAGAGATACTGTGCTGGGGTTGTAGCCACCCCCCCCCCACACACACAGCCACCACTATAGACCTGATCCACAGCTCTGATCCACCAAACCAGCCTGTTATCAACTAAAGGAAGACGAAGCCCATCCTGGTTAAGATGACTTTATACTACACATGGAGTTGGGCCTTAAGGTAGTTTTGTATGTCCATCTAGGACATTGCTCCCGGTCTGCTGTTTCTGTCTTGGCTCCCATAAAAGAAATAGCTTTAGAGACCACTGCAAACATAAAGCTGTTCTTAGATACTTGTTTTTTTAATAACTGTTTTAAAAGTTGACAGAAGAGGAGATCTTAATGATCAATGGTCGGACTCAGTATGAAGGAGCTTCATGTATCTGTATGCAAGTTATGTCTGTGACTACAAAAGGATTAACGGCATGGAAGCTCTATCAGCACCTTTGTTAACCCTTCATTCCTGATGATAGTCATGACTGGTGTATTTACAAGGCCGAAAAGCTCTGGGGAGCTACAAAGCTGGTTGGGTAACTGGCTAAAACAGGGATGGGCAGGCCTCACACTTGTGGGATCTACCCCCAGAAGTCTACCCGGTGCAGCCAGGTACAACAGAGTGGCTGAGGAAGCAGATATACACTGGTTGGGTTCCCAACACACATAACAGTGGCAAATAAGTAGAAGAGCTGCCGATTCCCACTGGGCATGTTCTTCCACTTCTGCCACCATTTCTGTGTTGTCAGAACCCAGATATGTTGGGTGGAAAATTTTGGGCACCCATCTCAGCCCAACATGCAGCTGACATTTGTAAGCAATATTTGAAATGAAGTTACCTTGGGAATTATTTATTATTATTATTATTATTATTATTATTATTATTATTATTATTATTACATTTATATCCCGCTCTTCCTCCAAGGAGCCCGGAGCAGTGTACTACATACTTGAGTTTCTCTTTGTCGGGTTGTGATGGGCTTCTTTGTGATGGGTTTCTTTGTCGGGTTGTGATGGGTTTCTCTTTGTCAGGTTGTGATGGGTACCCAACATTCTCCGCTTGACATTTCTGGATTCTGACATAGAAATGATGGCAGAAATGGGAATATGCACCCAGTGGCTTTTCCATACTTATTTGCCACTGTTACGTGTGTACCCGGCCACTGAGGATGAAGGAAAAGGGTGCCTCTGAGATCATGCTCAGACTAGGTGTTTGTTCTTAAGACCAGAACTGAGCTCAAAGTTGGTGTCACACAAAAATCTGGTCGGGATTTCTCCCCAAGATTTCTTTGTTTCAGCAGCCTAATCATCAAACAGTGGGGAGTCAGAATCCCTTAACAATTTACTGCAAATCACCCAAGGGATCTACCAGTCGATCCCCACCTACTTTCAGCCTGCCCTCTAAAATATTTTGCTTTCTTTGCATATCAACTTTACATAATGTGTTGGAGCAAATTCTTAGACAGCGCTACTGTAAGGGATGAAATGCCGCTGAAACCAGAGGCTAAGCAACACTTATACCACATCGTCCTTGCCACCATTAACCTTTTAAAGACATCTAGATGCAATAACCATATATTTCAAGACCCTTGAAGAAAAGAATATTTCATCTCCAGGCAGGAGGCCCTGGACTTGTACCAATGTGGTATGATCTCTGTCTGCTTCAAAGTTTGCTTTGGTGTCTGGCTTCCAAATTGAGGGGGTTAAAATTCCACACGACTCCACTAGATTGCGTGAGGAATTCTTCTCACTTGGCACAGCTGAGAAAAAGCAACCACTAAACTTCTGAATCGCAAGATGCTAAGAAAAACCATTGAAAATTAAATATATACAAGTATAAACCTGCAAGAAAACGTCCCAGTATATCCCTGCTATGCATGTGTTTCCTGAGCCTCTGTCTGAGGATGGGGAAAGTTTTAGGCATCTTTCCCCCTCAGAAGAAGAATGGGTTGCAAAAATGAGGAAGTATTCTTCAAGTTGAGAAATGTATTGCTCTCGTTCAAGCCCTCTCTCCTCCCTCATAGGAACACAGGAAGCTGCCATATACTGAGTCAGACCATAGGTCCATCTAGCTCAGGATTGTCTTCACAGACTGGCAGCGGCTTCTCCAAGGTTGCAGGCAGGAATCTCTCTCAGCCCGATCTTGGAGATGCTGCCAGGGAGGGAACTTGGAACCTCAGATGCTCTTCCTAGAGTGACCCCATCCCCTGAGGGGAATATCTTTTAGTGCTCACACTTCTAGTCTCCCTTTCATATGCATTCAGGGTGGACCCTGCTTAGCTTAGGGGACATGTCATGCTTGCTACCACAAGACTAGCTCTCCTCTCCTCCCTCTCCACCACCGAGTTCCACAAGCTCAGCCCACTTAGTTGTATGTTAAGTGCCCTCTGAGTCTGTGAACATTCCACTCCATTGAGTTACATTGGATCAGTTCGGGTCCCTCCCCCTTTAGCGTTTCTCTCTCCATATTTTTGTGAAACGGATGTACCTACAGGTTATCCCGAGTCTGCCAGTACCTCAGAGCAGAAGGTTTTACGTTCCCTCCCTGGCAGCATCTCCAAGATAGGGCTGAGAGACACTCCTGCCTGCAACCTTGGAGAAGCTGCTGCCAGTCTGTGAAGACAATACTGAGCTAGATAGACCAATTGTCTGACTCAGTATATGGCAGCTTCCTATGAACCCTGGGTATGTGCCCTAAAGATCATAACATTTTCAGCTCTTTGAGGAAAATGCAAACACACAGAGGAAGTCTAAATATTTAGGAGAATGCACCTCATCGAGAGCTTTCCTAAAACAGCGACTGCTTCTACAGCTCTGCTCCACATCCTAGGATTGGACCCTATTCCTGCTGGCAGAACTGTGTTCCTTTGCTCTTTAAGAACCATTATCATAAAAGGCTGGATAAACAACAAGAATATGCCACTGACAATTAGCTCCACAGAGCGGTTTCCCATTGATTTATAATGCTAAACATTTCAGCTTGATCAACCCTCTAGTTAAAAGAAGAAGAAGGAGCCCTGTTTGCAAATTTTATTTTTAATGAAATGGCTTTCATTGTGTGCATGTGGCTCTCTCTCCCCTTTCAAAACAACAAAAAATAGGGGGGGGGGAGAGAATGTTTGCCAACTTAAAGGAATCCTTCCCAATATTAGTTATAACCACCTCAAAATGCCATTTGCATTTTTATAACCTTGTTACTTAAAAGTGAAACAGGAGAGGAAGAGGCTTGGTGATAGCATTCTCCCTGGGCTTTAATCCCAGCCTGAGCTTTTTATGCTTGAGAGCCCCTTATGATGCTGTAACTAACCTCAAACCTGGAACAGCAGGAGGGCAACAAACCTCAGAATACAGCAATGTCATGCTTTACAGGCATACTCTCTGCAACAGCATGAATGAGGGAGGGGGGGGAACCCAGTTGCCTAGGAAACACTCTGGTCTTAGTAATTATTACTGTAACTGTCTGCACACCCCACCTATAACAGAAATGAATAATAAATTATCATCACTGACTGGCAGCTTTCCGTTGTGGCTTCTGCTCGCTACTGCTACCCACTGGCAGGCACACAGAATTAATTACAGATAAACAGCAGGGCTGGGAGCTGCTGGAGCTGGAGGAGCATCCCCAGGAGAATGGGAGCCCTCCATGTGTGTGTGTGTGTGTGTGTGTGTGTGTGTGTAAGAGAAGTCTCACTGCAGCTCTGATCATAGGCTGAGCTTGTTTGGGATGTGCTTTGGGGGTTTGGTTTTGCCTAAACAGTGCAAGGATCCACCAACATGCACCCATGAGACGCCAACTGCATCCGTTTCTTGAGCTCAATGACCTCAGAGCCGTGATGCCTCTGCTAGTCACCTCCAGACTTGACTGCTACAATGTGTGCTATGTGGGGCTGCCTTTGCACGTCGTCCGGAACCTGCAGTTTGGGCGGTATACAAATTTGTTGAATACATAAATAAAAACCAATAAATCCTGCAGCTGAGTGACAGAGACCCAAGGCAACTCTAGAACAACCAGTTTGGAGAAGCAGAGGGTTGGCGACGGGCATTCTTAGGGGAGCAAGGGACTTTGCGATACATTAAATACTTCTATAGACAAGGCGTTGGTCGTTTAATGCGTGTTGGTAGTTTGTCTTATTCGTGAAGTTTGCTTGATATTTTCGAACTTGTGCAGAAAATGAAGCAATGCAGAAAATGAATGTGCAGATTCCTTTCAGAAAGTACTGTCCTGTCTTTTTGGATTAGTCCAGACCTTCCAGATGGCCTTCCAGGCTCGTTTTCTCCTCCTGTCCAAGACCATGTTTCAGGAAATACGAGGGTGGGGAGAGAAGTCAGTACCAAGTCAGTTGAAATCTGCAGGGGAGATGACCCAGCAGCCCGCTGCACACATGAGCTCGATTCCGACATTTATGCTGTCTGAGTGTACAGATGCCTGTACACTCGTACATGTGTTTGTGTGAATGACTGTACCTGTGTTCATTTCAGAAATGAACCTGGATACAGGCCCTTCAAATGTATGGAACAGATAGGAAGTGTACCTTTCTACCTGCGTTCAGCATAGCATGTGCATGACTGCACCTGTGCACAGATCTGTACCTGTGTACACTGTACACTCATTGTACAAGCACTGAACATAATGTGTGAATGGGTCTATAGCAGGGGTTCTCAACGTTGGGTCCCCAGATGTTATTGGACTTCAACTCCCATAGTCCCCAGCCCCAGTGGCCTTTGTTTGGGGATTATGGGAGTTGAAGGCCAACAACATCTGCGGACCCAATGTTGAGAACCCCTGGTCTATAGCCTCATCCAACCCCATTCCTGACCAGGAAGGAAGTGAAGGGGTTGACCTGGCTGCTGGGAGGCTGGGGGAGTTTCCTCCCTCCCTGGCTGCACTGACTTCTGCTGCTGGTTCTAGGATAGAGAAATGTGTGAATGAGGCTTCAACTGAAACTTTTTAAGATAATTCCAGCGATAGGGTGGTAATATACTATGTCTATATTGTTTGACACTTTGCTGTCAAGTTCCAATCTGGTAGATGGGGGAGCAGGAAATTTTGGGAGGGGATCACCAACTACACCTTTGTTGTCACCCCTGGCAACCAGCAATGCTGTTCTCTCCTGAACCGTGAGAAGGACCACCAAGTATTATACTCAAAAGTTATTTCAGTTTAGAAGATAAGAAGGAAAACAAATACAAAGTGAGGTCCTAACAGGATAATGGGCAGAAGACATCTGCACCTCAGGGTCTCTTCACTCATTACGTGTTGGGGTGTGCACCTTGAAAGCTTTTTAATGTTCTGCAGCAAAACATAATGTGTGAACGTGACGAACACATCAGTTCTTTAGATGCAGAGGCTATTCACAGGATGGAGGAAAACCAGGCTAAAGGAGCCAGCCCAGTTTGCCTCCATTGTGAGAACCACTGAGTTCACAGGTGAGCCTGATGGTTCAACAGCGGCTAGCCCCTTATATATCCGATTATCTGAGGATTTGGATAAATGCACCTCTTAACCTTTGTTGTTGTTTTTTAAATGCTAGTTAATATTACAGAATCCAATCCAGCATGAAATTGCTATAAATAAAACTCTGTCCAGTAGTTTTGATCAATTAAACTCCATAATTAACAAAGATACTCCATTCATCTTGGGTTGTCTAATTTATAGTAGAGTATTAAAGGACTTACACTGGGAGATGAGTTTGTTTAGAAATTAGAACACACTTGGTGTGTTCTGGATTTGATTTAAAAGACTCAGTGGGAGTTGGCAAAATTCACATATCATGGGGTTAATGTGGGTTAGAATGGAGCTATTTGTAATACAAAAATACTGCGCACACACACACAAAATTCCTTTTAATCTAAGCTCCTATTTTGCAACGTAACAATAAATCACTGTGTTAAAATGAACAGCTCAAACAGCTGTTTGAGACACTGTTAAAAGTCTAAGAAAACAACTGCTCTTCTCTCTTTAATGGTTGGATTTAAAAGGGGGAGTGCTGCTAGTCCTCAAGAAAAAAAACCCCAGGGAGGATGAAGCTTTCTTACATCTCTGGAAGCTATCAGACTAAATAGTACAAAGCCACAACAGCAGAAATGGATCAAGTCACCAAACCTCCAGGTTGAAAGTGTCCTCTCTGTACCACGAATATTCTCGAAGATGCTTCTAAGAACTGCCAAGGACGTTAATGCCACTACCTTCCCATCTGCTCCATTATATTCTGTGCAGCTGCCTTCTGCTGGGTCCGTCTAACTCAGCACTGTCTGCAATGACTGGCAGAGTCTCTCCATGATTTCAGAATGGGGTCTTTCCCAGCCCTAC
The DNA here is from genome assembly GCF_027244095.1 of Hemicordylus capensis. Classification (NCBI taxonomy): domain Eukaryota; kingdom Metazoa; phylum Chordata; class Lepidosauria; order Squamata; family Cordylidae; genus Hemicordylus; species Hemicordylus capensis. Next base: position 20,468,245 of record NC_069665.1, read on the forward strand.
CTGGAGATGCCAGGCGCTGAACCTGGGACCTTCTGCCTGCCAAACGTGTGCTACTAGTGAAGGGCAGCCTCTCTCTTTTGATAACAAGAGCACTGTTTATTAGCCAATGGTTTAGAGTGGTACACAGACTGCCATTCGATGCTGTAAACCAACTTCAGCACACACACACCCCCCCGCAGATAATGGACAACTTCCATCATCCCTGACCATTGACCACTGCCATTGGGGTTGATGGTCATTGTGACTGGCAAGGATGGGAGTTGTAGTCCAACAGCATCTGGTGAACCGAGCCTGAGACCTCCTTTTGTCTTGGGTAAGAATGGCCAACATGGTATACATATAATTCGTGGCTTTCATGCCAGGTCCTTCTCTTTAGCATGTTGACCCACTAGGGAGGGAGGGTTTTGGAGACAATCCTCTTAATGGAGCAAATACCGAAAAGGGACCCTTCACAACTTAAGACGCGTCTCTGCAGCCAAGCTTTTTAGTTAGTTGGTGTTTGTATGGATATTTTAATCTGGTTTTATGTTTTAACTGTTACATTCTTGGTTTGTTTTAGTCTTGGTTTGTTTTATGCTGTAAACAGCCTAGAGACTTCAGTAGTGGGCAGTATACAATTTAATGTAATTAATTAATTAAAAGGAGGAGGATTCAGCACGATAGTCCCACCCACTTCCCCGTGGTTTCCCAAGTTATGCCTTTATGGTTCTCAACTCTGTTTCTATCAGGATCATCCCCCGTGGCCACACACAAGTAGCAAAATGCTGTGATAAGCAGCTTCTTGTGATTTTGCTTGTTGCTGTCACCTGGTTGTTTTGAGTATATGTTTATGAACTTGGAAGTTGAAGTATCTCTCTCTAAAGTTTGCTCTCCTAAGTTTGCTCTGGAATGCTATTCTAGTATTCAGTGCAAATTGTCTTCGATCCTGGGCAAAGAGCAGAAGTTGTGCTAGTTCCTTGAAACACAGATTTCGTATTTTGATGCCCAGCCAGTGATTTAAGTTACTGACTTTTTTGTTGTTACTCTTGACTACAGCATCTATTATTAGAAATTCCATTTGGATAAATAGGATCTGAACAGCACATTCTGAAGTATTACCTGGTATAGCCCTCCCATAATTATCAATTTAGAGTGCGGGAAGCATATTCAAATATTCCACTATACATTAAACAAACCCCCAGACATATCTTACTCTATGTAGAAAGTTAGCATGTAAAGGTGAGGTCAGAGCCCTTTGCCCTGATAGGTTAGCTGTCCAGAAGCAGGAGATTTTTTTTTGCTGTAGATCACATGCATTCAGTCATGTGGTTCCTATATGTGCTAGCTGTGAAGAGGGCCCCGTAACAGGGATTTCCAGACATTGATTACAAATCCCATAAGACACAAGGAGAGCCAGCGTGGTGTAGTGGTTAGAGTGCTGGACTTGGACCGGGGAGACCAGAGTTCAAATCCCCATTCAGCCATGATAGTTGTTGGGTGACTCTGGGCCAGTCACTTCTCTCTCAGCCTAACCTACTTCACAGGGTTGTTGTGAGGAAAAACAAGTATGTTGTACACCACTCTGGGCTCCTTGGAGGAAGAGCGGGATATAAAATGTAAAAAATCATCATCATCATCATCATCCCCATGGACCTGGGGATTATAGGAGTTGTAGTCAACTTCTGGGAATCTCTGTTACAGAGAGCACAGCTAATGACTCAAGATGGCTGATGTTTCTGAATAGATCCTTGATTCTGAAGAAATACATACCCAAAACCCCTGGCCCTACAGAAAACCCTACAGTGTGCGCGTGTATGAGAGAGACAGACAGACAAGGGCAAGAAAGACAGAAGGCTTTTCGACTATGGCCAAAGGCCAGGAACAAGTCTATTGTTAGGGGTATCATCCTAGTTGCACTCTTTAAACCAGGCTATACAGCCCTGATGGGTCTCTGACAAAATAACACAGCAAGAGAACATATCAGACACACTTCGTTGCCTGCGAGGAAAAAAGCAATCAAGAAATTAAAGATAAATAAATAAGATCACCCTCATTATTATTTAAGTGGCAACGAACATTGCCGACACTACTAGAAAACAAAAGAGATGCTCCAAGCGATAGATTCATACCAAATAATTTTGCATGAAATATACGGAATGAGATGAAGGGAGTCGTTTTTTACAGGCCTTGCCTATGTGTAACCATGCAAAATCGCTTAGGTAGTCATTCACACAATCAAAAACTGTGTTCTACCTTGTAGAACTGGGTGTGCTCCCAATTTTTGGTCTTCCACATAATCACTTCTACCCTGGTTTTCCTCCTACCTTGCTTCCATACAACCAAAAATTGGGAGCACACACAGCTCCCAAACCCGGGTAGAATAGAGTTTTTGATTGTGTGGATGACCTCAGCGTCTTCTCTCTTCTTCAGTTGTGTATAAATGAAATTTGGTTTTCATACTACCCAGGGAACAGAGTCGTCTTGTTGTACCAATTGTCCCCTTTGCTAAGCAGGGCCCACCTTGATTTGCATTTGGATGGGTGACTACTTGTGAGCGCTGTGAAATATTCCCTTTAGGGGATAGGGCCGTAGCTCAGTGGTAGAGCACTTGCTTGCATGCAGAAGGCCCCAGGTCCCTCTCCCGGTAAGGCTGGAAAAGATTCCTGCCTGAAACCTTGGAGAGCTGCTGCCAGTCACTGTAGACCAGGGATTCTCAACGTTGAGTCCTCAGATGTTATTGGACTTCAACATCCATAATCCCCAGCCCCAGTGGCCTTTGGTTGAGGATTATGGGAGCTGAAGTTCAATAACATCTGGGGACCCAACGCTGAGAATCCCTGCTGTAGACAATACTGAGTTAGATGGACCAATGGTCAGACTCGGTATATGGCAGCTTCCTATGCTCCAATCCTGGCTCCTGAGGGGGGCTTGGGCAAAACATCTTCAATGGGCCCCACTCCTCCTTGCTACCATCTTGCCCATTTGGTGGCCATCCCATTCCTCAGTGTGCCCCAGGGGAGCAGTGGACAAGTGGCAAGCAAAGACTCCCATGCATTACTTGCAAGGGATAGGTCAGTCGGCCACATTGGCAAGACTGGGTCAGTAGGATCTAGTGGCATCAACAAAATACCCAAACATGCCAGCATCTGATGCTAGCCTTCTGGAACACAGGGGTGCCTGCTAGGAGGTGAATACGAATACCACAAATATTTACATACCACTTTTCAACAAAAGTTCCCAAAGCAGTTTACATTGATAGATATAAATAAAATAAAATAAAATGGTTCCTTGTCTCCAAAAGGCTCACAATCTAAAAAAAGAAACGTAAGGTAGACACCAGCAACAGCCACTGGAGGGATGCTGTGCTGGGGATGAAATAAAGATAATTGCCCCTTTAAAAAGGTACCTCTTTGCTGCTTTAGCAGGGGACTGAGCAAATGGAGAAATGTTGGCTCAGTTCATCAGCCAGACAAAATATTTTACTCATCAAACTATGTTGGTACTTTGCTCAACAGGACCTTTTTCATTCATCAGGCATCATTTTCCACTCACCATAGACTAGTAGATTTCTGCAGCCCCGCACATAAGCACTCATATCAATGTACGAGATGCATGCAAGGCCGGGCCGGGGAGGGGCACCTTTTCCACAGAGTGGAAACAAGCCTTTGTCTCCCATCCTCTTCCAAAAATTGTCTGTTTTAATTTTATGGTTGATTTTAAATTGTTGAATTCTTTTAACTTTGTATATGTGTTTTATGTTAACCACCCAGAGACGAAAGTCTGGGCGGTACAGAAGTGGAAGGAAGGAAGGAAGGAAGGAAGGAAGGAAGGTGATCTGACATTAAAAGCAGCATGGACACACAGCCCTTTTTGTCTAAGTGGGCACATGTCTTGGTTTTAATTTTAGTATATGCAGATATTGAGATTGTGTGTGAACGGCCATGCAGGACATCAACATGCCCAGGCTGTGCGTGGACCAGACAAGGAGTCATCATTTGAGGAGCTTCTTCTAGAGAAACACGAGGCTAGTGCTAATAAAATATGGAGCCACCACAACCCAAAGGAAGGCTACAGCACCTTCCTTACAAGGTAAAGCTACAGCATCTGGGTTTGTTTTGTTTGGGAAAACAAAATGAAGCCGATTTCCAGGAAATTTAGGACCAGCAAAAGGAAGTACTTTCCCACACAGCACATAATCAATCTATGGAATTCTCTGCCATGGGTTGTGGTGATGGTAACTAGTTTGGATGGCTTTAAAAGGGACTTAGACACATTCATAGAGGACAGGTCTATCAATGCCTCTGAATACCAGTTGCACAGCAGGAGAGGGAGCATGCCTTCACCGCTTGCCTGTGGGCTTCCCAGAGGCATTTGGTGGGCCACCATGGGAAGCAGGATACTGGACAAGCTAGGGCCTGATCCAGCAGGGCTGTTCGTGTGTAACTTTAGAATTGCTTGGCAAAAGATGATCTGGGCTCTTACGAATGGCAATGCTACCGGGGGCTAGGATTTTCAAAAAGGGAACATCCCACAAACAATGGGACGAGAACAGCACTCATTAAATTGCCCGTAGCCTTCCAGAGACTGTTACTTGCCTATGTGACAGTTAAACATGCATAGCTTAATGTAACACGGCCAATGCTGGCTCCAAATTCTGGAAGACTCTTTTGGAAGATGTTCTGAATGGGCCATTGCCGCTAGCTGTTACAATTCTTGCTCTTCTTGAAGGAAGAGTGCTGCTGGGCAAGTGAGTGAGCATTCAATGGCAGCCATATCTCTTCCTCCTCTCTGCTCTTGTTTGTACCTTCTGGTCCAGAGGGAAGCAGGTGGCAACACTGATCAGCAGCACCATCAGATGCACTTCAGCAAAGTCAATGAGATTTGCAGCATTTACAGGGAATGGTGAGGATCGGGGCCCGTCTCCTCCAATTAAGCAGCTCTGGTAGGTGAGATTAGATCTCCACCCCTTTTGTTATTTAAAATACATATTCATTGCACTATATTTTATAGCTGCACTGTTCTGGTTACAAAGTAGCTCCTACTTTTCTAGGACATAATTTCATTTTGTTTAGCCAAGAATTCATTAAAGAAGCTATAAATAACCTCCTTTAAATATTTAGCCGTGAATAGAGGGTGGACTGGCATTGATGGCTTATTTTAGTACTAACGCAATATGCTTTAGAGCCATAAAATCTACATTTCGGCATGTATCAAACTAATGATTAACACCTCCAATGAGGTTTGTGATATCCAATTACGATGCATGTATTTGCAAACTGATGTCCTAATAGCTACCTCCTTGCAAAGAAAGAGGGGTCCAGAACAGATTCAAGCCCCTACCAGGTTTGGGGGCAGCTATATTTTGCACACTTATTGTGCAGTAGTGTTTTAGAGTCCATTCACACTTGAATTCCACGACTGAAATGCCAATCTCAACCATGACCAACTATCCACATTTCAACTGATGGTCAAGTACACAAGATGATTTCCCTTCTGACCTCATAGACCTGGTTCATACAATCATCTGAATCTAGGTTTAACGTTGGTAACTGGCATTAATGTGATTGTATGAACCAATGCCAGAATTACCAATGTTGGTTTGAATCCCATGATGAATCTGAGATTCCTGCTTTGGCTCACACAACTACTCTAATGTTGGTTACCAACTTTAAACCTAGATCCAGGCGATTGTGTGAACCAGGCCACGAAGAGTGGTATTAGGATTGCAAATGTCCCCTCCTCTGAATCAAATCTTGTTTCATTTATATCCAGTCTTTCCACCTAGAGCTTCCAAAGTCCATTTTAGCCTGGCGATATACTTCTATAAACCTGAGTTAGGCTGAGAGTAATTTCCCTAAGACCACACATGGAGCTTCGTAGCAGAGTCAAGTCTAACTTCCCACATTCTATCACAACATGCAAACCAACTCAATTACACTGGTTCTTCCAATCAAGCAGATTTCCAGATGTTTCTTATTTTAAAAGGCTTATCCAGAGTCTCTGCTGTTGAGCTTAATGAATAGCCCATACGTCATTTTTTCTTAGAGCAGAGTTTAGTAGATTAATATGTTTTACGGGTTCCTATTTTATTGCAATATTATAGCAATATTTTAGTATGTTAGCCACCTTGGGCTCCTTTCGATTGGAAAAATGGGGTACAAATATTTTGGAGTGCGGCTGAATTTTCAGTTCTCTCTCTCTCTCAGCCTCCAATTTTGTATAGGGAAGAGATCAACAGAAACCCAAGAAGAAAGAAGTGAATGCTAACGTGTTTCTTAGCAGTCAGGATTTTCTCCTCCTTTATTGAGAATGCTAATTTGGCACCCCAGCAATCAGAAGTGCTTTGCTTCACAATTAGGACGTTTGTTTCTGCCGAACAGCTCAAGAGTGCTACACCTTGCTTGCACACGACCTAAACCATCAGAAAAAGTTGTCTACTTACTGAAAGAAGTGGTTCCCCTTTACAAAAAGTCAGCAAAGAGCGAGGCTGTTCACAAGTGCGTGCAAAAGTGGGCTAAGGGAGCCCAGCCTGGTTTTGCATCCGTGTGTTTTGCACCCACTGGGATCGGGCCTGATCCTGACAGCTACACGGCAGCAAACCTAAGTAGCCTCCCTCTAAAATGAGTTTAAGGGAGCGCTCCTGTAACCTCATTTATTTGTGTGTCGCTTTGTGGGCACACGGTGTGTGTGTGTGGGGTGTCCCACTAATGGGGGCAGGCAACACCCAGCCAAGCCAAAGAGGAGAAAAAAAGAATTATTCACTTCCCCTTTCCCCCACTGCACCCCAGTCCAAGGATGCAGGATGGATCACAGGGTGCTAATGATGCTACCTTATCTCAGGCCACCAGAAGCCAGTTTGAATACACCACTTCTCCAAGACATACGGCCTTGGAATGCCAGTGCTGAGCGGCATTCACCAAAGGGGCACCTCTCTGCTTCGTCTTGCGTGCTTAAATGGTACATACATGGTGTATTTAAGAGGGGATCTCTAATTCCTAGAAGTGGAGCCAGTCTCATAGAGATCAGGTCACTGAATGGAGCTCAGAGAAGAACTGGGAGCCAATGCAGTATTTGCTCCTACTAGGGAAAGGTGGTTGAGAGGAAAACCTCCAACCTGGCGGCCTTTTCATGTGGTGGGAGGAAGCAATCCCCTCAGAGGGCAGATTATTGGAGTGCCAACAGGGTGGAAAGATACCACCACCCAAGCCAGTGTCCCCTTTGCTTAGTGAATTCATTGCCCCCTTTGCTAAGCATGGTCCACCCCAGTTTGCATTTGAATGGGAGATGTGCAAACACTCTAAGATATTCCACCTCAGGGGATGGTTGCATGCAGAAGGTTCCAAGTTCCCTCCTTGGCAGCATCTCCAAGATAAGGCTGAGAGAGACTCCTGCCTGCAAGCTTGGAGAAGCTGCTGCCAGTCTGGGTAGACAATACTGAGCTAGATGGACCAATGGTCTGACTCGGTAGAAGGCAGCTTCCTCTGTTCCATTGCTATTGGAGTTGATCTGACCCTTGCAAGCTTTGCAAGGAGCACAGCATGTGGAGGGAAAGGGGGCTGCACAGCACTCGGCACTTCGCCTCAAGCACCACAATTCCTGGGGCCGCCCCTGTGGTTCTGCATCACTGGCCAAGGGGAGCCTATTTCTGCAGCTGCCAACGGCGATCTGTGCAGATACAGTTGAAACCATTTGTAAGGACTGGCCTGGCCTGATGGACTGCTTCCCTTTGGTTACAGGACCACATTGCGCCTCACAAACTCTGCCAATGCCACAGATCTGATGTCATCCTGGAACACCTCATTTGTGAATCCGCACATGAATGGGAGGGTCTCTTTAAATCTAAAGCTCTTTTCATTTAGCGTTAAGCTCTCCTGCTCATAAGCATGTAATTTCCATTGACGTTAATGGGTGTCCAATACACAAAGAAAGTGGAGGGGGGGGGGAAGAAAGAAAGAAAGAAATCTGCTTTGTTTTGGGAAGGTTATTTCAAGCAGTCTGAAAGTAAGGAAACTTTTCTACCCTATTTTATTATAACCAAAGGAAAGCACTCTCAACAGTTTGGATTTTTCTTTTTACTTGAAAAGTTTTCATTTTACAAAATACCATTTTTATTCCCTCAAAGGAGACGTCCCTGCAAAAGTACGCAAATGCAGCGTTCTGTTTTGTAGATTCTCTACAAGGAAAGGAAGAGGTTTTATGCTAGTAGAAAAGAAATGACTCGTCAGCAGACACCTAAAAGCAAACCCTACAAAACAATGGGGGAGACGAGCGAGTCTTAAACTGCTAAAGCAAGTCATGAAATATAATGGTTGGCTCTATTTGAACGTTGCAAAGTTAGTTTCAAACGACCCATATGGTGTGTGGAACATCACATCTGGTACAAAACTGCCTGTATTTAGGTTTAAACAAACGTGTGTGCACGCGCACACACACACATCCTATGAAGATTATTCTTTGGAAAAGTATTCCAAGTGCTGTTATTATCGTAAGGCAAACATGTACAAAGGTGCTGACTGCATATAGGGATGTTAAGAAAATAAGGAGAATTCTGATTCTGAAGTGTTTCCTCACAGATTTTTAAAAAAGAAATAACAACAGAGATCTAAACATGAACAATATCAAATCAACAGAGTCTGCTGTTTCTTTAGCTAAACATAAACCGGCTGAACAAATTACACCACTCGGCATCAACATCCAAACTTCCACTGTCTAAGCGGGATCTCAGTTTTCTGTTGCATCCTGGCAGCTTTGAACTTGGAAACCCTCTTGGTGGTTTCTTCCGGTGCTTCAGAGAGGACTTCCTCGGATTTCCGCTCCAGAATGGTTGGCAGGGCAGGGTGAGCGATTACTGGGTGTGGCACTGAAGTGGGAGACGGCAGCTCCTTCTCAACGACAGTCCCCGAGAAAGCCTACAAGAAGAAGAGTCCCTCAGAAATGAACTCCTCAGATGCAGCCGTGAAGCTAGGCCTGTTAAAGACTTATTCTAGCTCAACCTCATTGCAACCATGACTACTTTTCAGCCAAATACATAAACACTGAGAGCTGGTGTGGTGTAGTGGTTAGAGTGTTGTCGGACTAGGATTGGGGAAACCAGAGTTCAAATCCCCAATCGGCCACCCTGAGCCAGTCACTTCTCTCTCGGCCTAACCTTCCTCTCAGGATTGTTGCGAGGATAAACATGGCAATATCTACCGCTATCCTTGCAGGAAAGGCGGGAAATAAATGGGGAAATTAAATAAATAATAAAATAAAAAACATCCCCCAAAGCCAAAGGCAACCCCTTGCATGAGGAAAGTGAAATGGACCTGGAAAACTGGCTTACTCAGAAGTAAACTAGACGCAGCGCTGGTGCTCTGTGCTCTCATTCATAAGTGATCCAGAACAAACAAAAACTATTTCTTTCCTGACACATGTGCGGGGAACATGAACAGGGATCATGCAACTGGCAACTTGGCAGATTTGTCAACGTTTCCGTCATATATTTCATTGTCAGGGTTTAATATCTTGGCCTTCTTTAATGGCTTTGAGTGGACAGCTGGCATACACATGAGCGAACCAGCGATTTTATTTATTGATTTTTCAGATGTGTAGTCCTCCCCAAACTTGTGCCTCAACAACATAAAACTGATTAAAAATGAAGACCTGAACACAATTTTGTCACTCTTTCCCCCTTATGACAATGATAAAAAAAGGAAGTTGGGAGAGGAGAGCTGGTCTTGTGCTAGCAAGCATGACTTGTCCCCTTAGCTAAGCAGGGTCTGCCCTGGTTGCATCTGAATGGGAGACTTGATGTGTGAGCACTGCAAGATATTCCCCTCAGGGGATGAAGCCGCTCTGGGAAGAGCAGAAGGTTTCAAGTTCCCTCCCTGGCTTCTCCAAGATAGGGCTGAGAGAGATTCCTGCCTGCTACCTTGGAGAAGCTGCTGCCAGTCTGTGAAGACAATACTGAGCTAGATGGACCAATGGTCTGACTCAGTATATGGCAGCGTCCTATGTTCCAATTCTGCTCTCTTTTATTTGCCAATGTAAAGAGCGGCAGAGTTTATCACTTTGCAAAGAGAATGGAAGCAGGTTGCTTCAAGAAGTGTTTGATTGTGGCCAGGGTGTATTAAGTGTGCTAAAGTCCCGTGATTTCAATGAGATTCAGCCAGCTTAACCCTGCATTGGACTGTGGCCGGTTCCATCTCAATGATAAGTGTGGAGAAGGCTGCAACAAGCACAGCCTGGAGAAGAATCAAAGGCATGAAGTGGGTGAGGGGCTTTCACTACAGCGGTGACCTACTTCCCACTACCTAGAACTTCTTTCTCAGCTTCTTTCTCCAAGCCATTTGCTCAACACCCCAAAATCTAAGCCAACCAGTGAACTTGGGAGACAGCACTCGCTTTTGTGCACATGCCGTGACAACCACCATACAGGGAAGTGGCAAGGTGTGCAGCTCTGGTCACCCTGTCTCCATGAGGATATCCTACAGATGGAAAAGGTGCTAAAACTAAAAGAAGTAAAACGATGAGAGAATTGGGGCACTTTCCCTTGGGGGAAAAGGCACATTCTTAAGGCAAGTTATTGTGAACTCAACCTCTGGAAAGATCACTGTGACATTTTGAGTACCCTGGTGCTTTGATCATATGGGATTTAAAAGGCGTTCATTTCGCGAGATGGTCTGCTTACTCGCGTTGATCTAAAACAGGCATTCCCAACTCGTGGTACTCCAGATGTTGTTGAACTACAACTCCCATCACCCCCAGCTACAATTTGTGGCTGACTGCCCGATCAGCCTGTTGAGTATCGTGAGTAAGCTTTACTTGAGACATTTAGACTGGAAGCTCCAAGATTGGATAGAGAAAGAAAACATCTTGGGTGATGAACAGGTTGGTTTTAGAATGGGCGCTCAACTATGGACCATGCCTTAGTACTACACCATCTTATTGAGAAATATAGCAGTAAGCCCAAGTGCTCCATGTATGTGGCCGTTGTAGATTTCAAATCAGCGTTTGACTCAATTTCGAGGACAAGGCTGTGGGGAAAACTCAGGGGTACCAACACTGATAGGCAATTACTTCTCCTCATTCAAAAACTTTATGAGAACACCAGCGTAGGGGTGAAATATGACCCCCAAGGCTCACTCCCACCCCAATAACTTCCAGCAAAGGAGTCAAACAAGGGTGCATTTTGGCACCCTCTCTGTTTAACATGTGTATAAACACCTTAGCCAAAAAGCTCTCAGAGCCAGGGTTACATCTGCCAAATATTGCGGGGGTAAAAATCCCAATTTTGCTGTATGTGGATGCTGCTGTGATTATCTCTCAAACCCCCGTGGGTCTTAGGAAGGCCTTTAAGCTCCTGGCCAATTACTGTAAGGATAACCACCTGGTTATTAATTTTCAGAAATCCAAGGTGACGGTCTTTGCCAAAAAGCCTAAGAAATTTAATTGGTCTATAGAGGGTCATCCGATTGAACAGGTTAACAGTTTTAAATATTTGGGTGTGGTCTTCTATGCCACAGGCTCATGGAAGGTCCACATGGACTAAGCTGTCTAACAGGCTCAAAGGAGCACATCAGCAATTCTGAGATTCTTCCGCTCCAGAGGAGGAGAGGTTATTCCTGCAGCACTAAAGCTGTTCATTGCCAAACCACTAGCCCAACTTCTGTACAGTGCACAACTGGGCCCCTATTCCAACTACAGATCACTGGAGATTGTCCAGTCTAAGTTTATAAGAACTGTACTCAGGGCCCCAGATGTATCTCTAATGCTGCACTAAGGTTAGAAATGGGCTTTCAGAGGCTGCAATCCAAAGCATGGATTTCAATTTTCAACTACTGGCTTAAGATCAATTTTCCCCCTCTGGGGCTGATTCCCCTTGTACTGGCTGACAGATTTCAATCTTCCTGAGCACACGCACTGTTGGCAAAACTCTCATTATTTGGCTTCTCTTTAGAATATTTGTCACTATTGGGATATAATCAAGCCAAGAAGACCCTCAAACAGAGGATCTTGGACACTGAGCATCAAAATGACCTAGGTGTCTCAGCCCACAGACCATAAGAGGATGCCTTGGCGACCACAGCCAGAAACTAGCCAGTTTATTGTCACTCTCTTTACCCAACCATCAGAGAGTGTTCCTTAGAGCAAGATATGATGCCTTACCATTGCCAGTTTTTAATGGGAAATCTTTGAAAATTCCCCTGGTGAGCTCTTGTGGTTCAGGTGAAGTTGAATTTGTCCACCATGTGTTGCTATATTGTTCCTTTTATAATGACAGTCAACGTACTCTTATTACTCCCTTGCTATTACATTACCCTGGCTGAACGGATGAATTTTACATCACACTTCTCCTTGCAGACAAGAAATCATCTCTTACACACAAGGTTGCTAAATTTCATTTGGCCGCTGTTAACATAGGAAACAGCCATATACTGAGTCAGACCATTGGTCTATCTAGCTCAGTATTGTCTTCACAGACTGGCAGCGGCTTCTTCAAGGTTGCAGGCAGGAATCTTCCTCAGCCCTATCTTGGAGAAGCTAGGGAGGGAACTTGAAACCTTCTGCTCTTCCCAGAGCAGCTTCATCCCCTGCGGGGAATATCTTGCAGTGCTCACACATCAAGTCTCCCATTCAGATGCAACCAGGGCAGACCCTGATTAGCTATGGGGACAAGTCATGCTTGCTACCACAAGACCAGCTCTCCTCCGGGTTAAGATTCGCCAACAATTAATTTCTACCCTTTAGATCTTATCATAAAATGTTTACTTTGTTGGTGTATTATATGATAGATTTCTTATCTGAATGTTCTGTAATTTGTTGTGTTTATGTCTGATCTATGATCGAAATAAAGCTATTCATTAATTCATTTGTGGCTGAGGATGGCGAGAGATGTCGTTCGTCAGCATCTGGAGTACCACCAGTTGGGAACCACTAGTCTAAGAGAGAGATGGATCTGGACAGAGAGATAATTCCTCCTCCTCAGAAGTATGTTCTGTTCTGCCCGAGGAAGAAGCTGATGAGAACTAAAGAACCAGTTGATGAGAAATGAAATTAAGATGCATCAGATTTTTCAGCTGACACAATAAGGGGGGAAACACCCAACTGTCTGTACCTCATGAGTGGCTGATAAGGATGGTGTTTTGGGGGGAAGGTGTTCCAGCTCGCCCTCTCCTTCCTCCTCCAAGATCCCTTCACTGTTATCGCTGTAGGTCGCCTCCTCGTAGCTCACGCTTCTCAGAATTCCTCGTCTGTCATCGAATTCGGCAGCACTGCTCTCGCTGGTATCGCTGCAAACGCTATTCTCCCGGCTTCGAGACTTCAAAATTGATTTACGAGGGACATATTCTCCATTCACAACATCAACAAAGACACTGTAAAGGAAAATGTTAGCTTTAATAAACTATGGGGGTGGGGGGAGAATCACAATAATTTCACTCTGTCTCTGGTGCAAATTAATTATGATGACTTTGCTTGCCCAACTTTCCAACTGGAACCTTTTAAAAGATAAAAACACATTATTTTAGCAAGGCTGATGGACAGCCTTTTGCATCTCAATGGCTACCCTCCTCTTCTGAGTTGCTACCCTTCACTTTTAACATCCTTATTCAGAGAGTTCATGGAACACCCATTTGGCAAACAGAACTGTATCCCAACTGAAGGAGGGTTTTATAGAGGTTAACAATTGTTGTGCCCGGTGACCAAATTTGCCTTCAAATACCATGCACGAGAGATTACACCTTGAATAACCCTTGTTATTTACATGGAAACCCTTTGAAAAAATGGAGAGCTTGAGCGGGAAGCGGCTTCACAGACTTAGGGAAGGTAAAAGTGGAGGCACATGAAGCTGCCTTCATATGTGAGGTCATCCACACAATCAAAAACGGTGTTCTGCCCAGATTTGGGACCTCTGTGTGCTCCCAATTTTCGGTTGTGTGGAAGCAAGGTGAGAGGAAAACCTGGGTAGAAGTGATTGGGTGGAAACAAGGAAGGAGGAAAAGCTACCCAGGTTTTCCTCCTACCTTGCTTCCACACAATCACTTCTACCCAGGTTTTCCTCCCACCTTGCTTCCACACAACCTAAAACTGGGAGCAGACACAGGTCCCAAATCCGGGCAGAACACCATTTTTGATTGTGTGGATGACCTCACTGAGTCAAACCATTGGTCCATATCTGTACTATCTATGCAGGTAGGCAACCATGGCACTCCAGCTGCTCTTGAACTGCAACTCCCACCATTCCCAGCCACAATTTCTTTTAGTGTGGCTGGGGATTATGGGCATTGTAGTTCAAGAGCAGCTGGAGTGTAGCCTGCCCCTGGTCAGTGCTCTTGAGTGGCAGCAGCTCTTTCACACCAAAGTGTTTTCAAGCCTTTCTACCCAAAACCCCTTTAACCAGACACTACGCTTGATACCTGCTGCAGAAAAAACACATGCCCTACCAATGCACAAAGCAATGCCACCTCATCTCCCAAAATATTATCCCCAGCACAGGAAAGAGCATGAAAGATAATACAAATGAATGAGGCACTGCAACATAACGCAGGAATTTTTAGAGCAAAACACCATCAGCCTCTTAAAGATTTGCTCGTATGCAGAGAATTTTGAGATGTTTGCCTTTATACACCTAGATGCCACGCCCTGGTTGCTGCTCATATTGACAATGGACCAGTCAAGAAAGGCCAAATATTGTTACCCAAAATGCTCTAGGCAGAACTGTAGAGCAGTGGTTTCTAACTCATAAACTGGAATCCCCTTGTGGAAAGGTTATCATGAGTTCCACCCATGAACTTTGAAGAGTTCCAAAGGCAGACAAAATTCCACTTTAGTTAGAAAGCAAAAGAAAGGGAGGCATGGATATAAAGGACAAGACACAGGGAAATTTCATAAGGTAGCAGTCTGCAAAATTAAGGGCAGATAAATGGGAACTATCCAATCCTCAATCTGTGGGTGAGAAGGCAAGTGAAAACACAGACACAGACACACACTGACCAATGTCCCAAACCAAGACTGACACCACAATTTTGGAAAGCTGTTAAAGTCACAGGAAGTCATATTTCAGAAAGCTGTTGAAGTCCTAGAAAGTAGAGTTTTACAGGGATGGGGAACATTACATCCCAGTGTAGACCGTGCAACAGTTTTCCAGATCTGACAGCCCCTACTTTAACCCACACAAAACCCAATGTTTACCCCTCATCATAATATATGTATGAAAACAGCAGTATTTGCTCAATGCTCCCACAAGATGGTATGTAAGTAAAATGAAATACAAATTCATTGTTTTTCCCAACTATCATAACTTTCAAGCCATTTTTAAGGAGCTGTTTCACACTGAGTTAATCATTGCCACAATGAAGCATTACAGTGTAAGTGAGATATTCCCACCAGCTACAACCTGGCATACAATAGGTTCCTGAACACACTGTATACCAATTATATTAACTGCATATAAATAAATAGGATTAGCAGCTCTAAATCTCTGGCTCGTGGTACAGAAGCAACTGTACTAAAACTGTACCATATGGAAAGAATCACACCCCAACAAATAATTCTTGTGACCTACCGGTAAATGTCTGCTGGTGTTTTGATGTTGCGCAGCTCCGCAGTTGGGTGCCCGTTGCCGTTGCTATTCTTCCGTTTCCGTTTGGCCTCTTCTTTCTTTTCGCTGAATTTCAAAGTTGTATTTTTCCCTGTGTTTATTCGTACCTGAAGTGAAAACTCACATTAGCCACAAATAATCAGGTTTTTAATCGAGCGAATAAAGGTGAAATCTCATTGTTTAATTAGCCAGACATGTCAATTAAATCAACATTAATTTGTATGGAACATACACACACACACACACACACACACACACACACACACACACACACAGGAGGACATCGATATTCACAGGAGTTCCATTCCATGGTATAACTGCGGATACGGAAACCACAAATATTAAGGCATTGCAGCAATGGGGAGTTGGGGGTCAGGTTCCCGGTCAGGGGGCAACATTAAAAAAAGCATTGATTTTTGAAAGGGAAATGCAGGGGAAAGCTCCCTATCGTACTTAGCTGCTCCCTGAGTTGCACTGTGCCCAGAATGCTGCCAAATCGGCTGAAAATTGGCCCCAAATCACCATTTTTTCCTTTCTTTTTTAAAAATGGAGCCATTTTGAGGCTCCAAAACACAAAATGGCATCTGGAAATGACCTCCGCAGTCATTTCCGGCCACCCTGATGCACGGGAGGTCAACGTGTCCCCCCACTTTTTGGTGTGTATGCCAAGGTTGGGTACTCGACTGCGGATACTCAAATCCATGGATAACGAATCCACGGATATACCTGTTTCCCCAAATTAGGTCTTACTTTCGGAGTCTTATATTAATTTTAGCCCCCAAAAATGCACTAGGGCATATTAGCGGTACATCAGAAATTACTGCTAGGTCTTACTTTCGGAGTAGGTCTTTACTTTACTTTTACTTTACTTTCGGGGAAACAGGGTAGAGGCCCTCCTGTATTGTGCACAACTGATGCTCGTAAGAGACAAAAATTAGTACAGATTATACTGACTAGAAGAGAAACGTATTATATTAAAATCTGCAGAATCCGCAAAGTTGGCTTTGGACACCTGAACACCAGCTTCTTTGAGTCACCTACTTCCACCTCCTTATTCACAAAATCCCATTTCTTTGGCTTCTTTCACCTAGTCTCTGCTAAAACATTCTCAATTCTGCAAAAAAATAACCACCGCCAAACTAATTGATCATTGTATAAATTTATGCAAAGATAACTTGATTTAACTCGGGCTCGGCTTAAAATGTGCATTTAGACAGGAGGAAAGCCATTGTGATTGCAACACTATGCACACTTACCTAGGAGTAAGCCCCACTGAACACAATGGAACTTATTCCTGAGTAAACATGCACAAAATTAAACTGTGTGGCTGTGAAAATCAAGCCTAAACCTCTGGCAAAATCATGATTGCTGGAGGTTACTACTAGGGATGTGCAAACAAGCTCGACGTTGAGCGGTTCGGTTCAATGGTCCGGGGTTGAACTGAACCACGAACACCCCCCAACTGTTTGGGGGTTTGCAGACTTCCCCACACACACTTTAAACTTAAAAAAATTGTTTTTTGTGTCACTTATCCCCTCTGGGGGAGTTGTTGGAGGCAGTGGGAGGGTCCACGGAGGTACCCCCTCCCCCTGAATGGGCCGAAGAGCCGGCCGAACCTGGGGGGACAATGTCCTGTGCTGGTTGGGCCCCCTGATGACATACTGGGTGCACTCGGGACCTCACCTTCCAACGGTGTCCAGTCAGCTTTCCTGGCACCAAAAAGAAGGGACCTTCCTGGTAAATCCAAGTTCCTATATTCAGAATTACTAAACCCAACAAGCGTTTAACCACTTTGGGGTAGAATGTGGATTTCAATATCACATTCTACCTACATCTGCCTACATACATTCACACACACATTAAACTGAAGGATAAGAATTCAGATATACAAAATTTGTCCTTTTGACTGCTCTTTCCAAGAAGGCTCCTGAAAAATCTCAATTTCCACTTCCTGAAATGTTACTAACTCTCACATGAGAGTTGTATGAAGAGTTATGAAGAGACCCCCAACAAATGGCTAATTAAACAATCCACACTATAAAAATTCAACAATACTCGTAATACAAACCCTTTTAGGTTCCACAGTATGGGAGAAATATATTGTCGGCACAGCGTTCTCAGCGATGGCTAAATCATCCTCCTCATCGCTGCAATAATGATTTGGGTCATTAACCTGACCGCTCAACAGTCCAGAGTTGGTTACTTCTTTTTGTAAGTTGCCCTGAGTATTCGGTTCTTCTTCACCATGAACCACATTCACATCTGTCTTTTTATCGTATCTCTCTTCTTCAGAAGAGGAGCTGTCTTCTCCATTTGCCTCAAGCATATCAGTGATCCTAGACAGGGGAAGGGAAAGAAAACGAAAATTTGGTTCCAGTTAAAAGACAAACCAAGACTAGCACTTAGTCGATGCTTGAGTCTTGCTCCACTGTATATTTGGCTTTTTCTCTTGAAAGACAAGGAAAACATGCCACAGACGAATTTCTGATAACAGTGTGGGTGGTGATAATCTACTGATAAGCATGTGGATGGTTGCAAGTATGCACCACATCTTGTGATGGGATCCATTGTTTCTCATCTGGACTTTATTTTTTTTACATTAAAACTTGGACCAAGGTGAAAAGAGGTACAACCCTTCCCATGACTGGCTTGGAAGCAACTCGAATGTTGTGCCTGTTCTCAGTGACTCTTCTACAACTCCATTACTTAAGCCTTTCAAAAACATTTTAATGTTAGATTTGCATCACTGGAACCATCATCCACTCTGCTAATTTTGCCCACTAGCTTGTTTTTTATTTCTTTCCACAGATGTTAAAATGCAGCACTCTCGTGCGAACTCCATGAAACTGCCTCATACAGAGTCAGACCACCACTGGTCCATCTGGCTCAGATGGTCTACACGGACTTATGGGAATTCAGATCGGTTTTTCCTGGCCTTAGCTAGAGATGCTGGGGATTGAACCCAAGACCTTCTGCATGCAAAGCAGATGCTTTACCACTGAGCTACAGCCCCACCATGCAGCCCCACCTAAAATTTCAGCTACTTCATTATCTTATCCTCAGCTATTTGGGGCACATTGCATCTGATTTACTGAGCCTGAAATTCTAGTCTTGAACTACCCAAAGACCATATCTGACCTACAAACATATATTGGTTTTATGGCATCTGGGATTGCCATAAATGTGGGAAATGTTTGGCAAATGCCAGGAATTTTGTTAGCAATCCCCAGTGACTTCTGCTTCACAAAACTACAAATCCCAGCATTCCCTGGGAAGAATCAAGTCTGTGGTGCAGATATGTCTGATGTGCCAGCCAGAAGATTCCTTACTCACTAGAAGGATCATGTTCTCCTGTAGATAAAACCAGATGACTCAAATATGTAACTATGTCCCTCTATTTATGCATGCAAATACCTTAGCAGTTCTTCTACTATACTGTCATTTTGTTTTTTAATTTTGCAGCACCTTGGTCCTGTAAAGATCATGGTGATTTAGGGCTTCCTGTACGAATGGAACAGGACTTTGACATTCCCATTTGCTGCAATTTAAAATGCAAAATGTTGCAGCAGCAGAAAGCTATAAGACCATGACTATAATTACAGAAGTTCAGATACATAAATGCAACACTACATATGAGATCATAATGCAATAAAATTTGAGCCAGATTTTGCTCATCAAAAAGGACATGCAGGAAAACAATGCTAGTAAGAACTAAGCCAATGTTTAACGGGAGGCCTCTTTAGCTAATCCTGGACACCGAGAGAATTTCAATCAGGGTGTGGAAATATTAAAATGTTGGGTTCAGTTCTGGTTCAGGTTCTTCAGTATTTTTTTTTAAGCGTTCCAATTCAGTTCCAGTTCAAACATTAACTTTAAAATGCATTTGGTAACCAATTCAGATATTTTGAAATGGGTATGAACTGGTTTAGGTACATTTAATTCAGCATTACCTCAAACCTTTGCTTGCAATACAATTGTATAAAATTAATACAATGGTAACTAACTTCAAGAAAAATATTCACTGCTCCTTAAAGCTATTTTTGAATTGTTTTTTTAAAAGTATTTACCAACCAAATCCATACAATTGAAAGCTGGGTGCCCTATCAGTAAACCACCTACTTTGAAGCTGTTATTGCCTTTTGCGTTTAGGGGTTTGATTCTGGTTTAATGAAACTAAGAGATTTTAGATTTGGATTCAATTCTGGTTTGCTGAAAAAACCCTCTCTGAACTGGTTTTGGGGTTCAAATTCAATTTGACTCCCTAATATCAATGATCAAGATGGCTGGTGCTTTGATATCACTTGAAAACAGAAACCGCCACGAGAAATCCTGTCTCCTCCGCACACCCAGGATTGATTTAGCATCTTACTGCATTGAGAACTCCAACATGCAGCTATAAAGATACCTGTAAAGTTCACCACGGATCTCTTCTTGCCTCTCCAGTTCATCTAGTCTGTTCCAAAGCTCTTCCTCCGATTTCAAGTCACTGCTGGATTTTTCATCGGTTCCGTTTTCTTGAAGATTTGCCTCAAAAGCATCTGATGTTTTTGGTTTTGAATGAGGTTTATGAGCAGTTCTGTGTTTTCCTGAGTAATTAAACAAACATCAACAAAAGATTTTTTTAAATGCCATTATGAAGACAATGCAAATGAGAGGAGGGAAGAAGGCAATTGTAACTAAGGAATCTGGCCAAAAACACACACACACACACACACACACCAAACCCTTTTCTGTTTCAAATTACCCCTAACGTGTTTAAGTAGTTCTTCCAATGAACTGCAGCACTCTCCCAGAGTAATAGGTGCCTGATGTTACTGAAATGCCAAAGCAAATGGTCCCCCCACACTAAACCAGGAGACAGCAACCCTGGGAGGTTTTCAGTGTGGTGGCTTTGCATCTATTAGATCAACAAGGCAATTACAAAAGTTCGAACTAACAGATTCTTATAAATCCATCTAACTTTATTGGTCGGGGAATAAAATGTAGAGAAAGCTTATTCTGTGAAAAAATAAGTTGTAAGTATATACAGCTAGTTTCATGTGCCTGTAGATGAGAAAGTGGCACCATAGATATTTTTCATGAGTCACGCACAGCTGTAATGACATCATCTAGACACTGGTTCCCAACCTGGGTTCCTCCAGATGTTGATGAACGACAATTCCCAGCATTATGACCCTTTGGAAAAGTAAGGAACCAAGATCCAACAAACATCCTACAAACATAAATTGTAGCTGGGGATGCCAGGAGTTGTAGTTCAGCAACATCTGGAAGAACCCAGGTTGGGAACCACTGATCTAGACGGACTCCATGGCAGAAAGAGCAGATCTCAATATCCCAGGACTGATGTGAAAGTTCAAAGCTCCCATTAGAAAGTTATTTATGTACACTGCAAAACATGATTTTATGCTAGGTTGTTCTTTCCCCCCACATTTTTAGATGAGAAACTAAAAGGCTGGATCAAGAAAACCATTTTAAGAATTGTGAAACTGGCTAACTACTACTGTATTTCTATGCAAGTAACATATAGGATGTTTGTTGGAACTTGGTGCCTTACTTTCCCAAAGAGCCATGATCCCAAGCAGACCAATATTTCCAAAGATATTATGTGAAAGCATGCGGGAGGCAAGAAGGGTAATCCTGCAGTGCTTACAACAAGATATGTAATGAGATTTTATTTCAGAGAGGGGGGAAAGTATCAGAAACCTTCTATAATACAGCACAATGCTGCAACACGAAATGGTGTTTTGCAAAAGCAATAATTTAGGAATAATGTTCTACATGTCAGGTCTCAATTGCTGTATTCATCATCAGTATCTTTTTTGTAACCTCTGCTGGGAAATGTGTTACCACAAGAGAGTTCATCCTTGTTGCAGGAACACATTTTAGTACAAGGCACCGTATTTACCCAAACTGAAGACCATTCTAAATTTAAGACGACCCCCTTAAAATATATAGGTTAGATACAGGTTATACCTGTATTGGTCCAAAAGGAAAAAGACTCTAAATTCTTGATGGCCCCCAGTTTCTAACATCAAAGAACTTGGAAAAAAACCTATTATTGGATTCAGGTAAATACAGTAGGTTGCAGACCAAGCATTTGCAGGGAGAACAGCATTGGTTCTTAACACACAGCATTTTGCTAACTGCAGGAGTGGTGTAGAAACAGAGAGCAAGTTGCACATCAATAAATTTGTTCTTCATAACTGTTTATCCACCCATGCCCTACTGGAGATGGAAGAATAGTTTTGCTATATGGCACTGGGGACACACCAATGCTGGACAGCTTGCCCACTGAATAGTAGGTATAAGATCACTTCTTGTTGACAACCCTATTGTCAGTGGGTTGACTTACAGGAGAAATTCACGGTTCCGCATATCTGTAAGGTGTCTATTAGACACACATTTCCAGTATCCACGGATACAATAGGGTTAAAACCCATGTATCTGCGGCTCCTCGAGGGCCAGAAGCGACTGCAGAGGTCACTTCTGCCCTCCATTTTCTCTCAAGGAACCATTTTGTGGCTCATTTCTTTTAAAAATCTGCCTTTCCCCGTGATTTTTTTGAGGAATTTCTTCCTTTGGGGGGGTATTCCTGGGCGCATGGGGGACCCATGGAGCACACCACAGTAGGTTCTGGGCTGTTTTGGAGCTTTTCTGGATTTCCCCCTCCACCCTGAAGCCTAACCCTCCTTTCCCCATAGCCGTAATGCCTCGTTACTGACGGTTCCGTTACCCGCAGCAGTAGGCGAGGAATGGAACCCCCAGAAGTAACGGGGCCCTCCTGTATTTCTATTTTGAGTGTATCATTTAACAATATAAATGTCTGAATTTGTAGACTATTTCAGTTTTCAGAAGTGCCTACGGCAGAGATTCTGACACTCGAGTCCCCAGATGTCGTGGGACTACAACTCCCATCATGGTGTTGGCCCTCAGTCCTTGCAGCTGGGATGACAGGAGATGTAGTCCAATAACATTTGGGGACCCAGTTTTGAGAACCCATGGCCTATGAACACGGTATTTACTTTTATGTTACATATTTTCGGTATCAAGGCCTTCAACACGGATATATTGACGGCAGCTAATAATATAATTAGAACAAAACCATGCAATAAAACGATAAGTGAGCTGGAAAACAGTACCAAGGGGGAAACAGCAGAAATCATGGCAGTAAAGGGGCCTGTAGCACAAGAGATTAAACAGGCCTTCTCCTAGAGCTGAAAAGCCATTGGGTGGGGTGATAGGCAAGCCTCCGGGGGGAGAGCGTTCCAGAGACTAAGCTGCACAACTGAAAAGATGCTCATTACCTGTGCCACCTGCCACGCCTCTGACAGTGGGCACACTAGCAAAGGAGGGTCTCTCATAATGACCCTAGTGAGTGGGTAGTCTGGTGCAGGACAGGCCAAATTAACACACTTCAAGTCATAACATTAGAAAGCTATGGTGGTGAAACAGCTAGAGCGTTGACGTAGGTCTTGGCAGACCTGGATTCAAATCTTTGCTTAGGCGTGATGCCAACCAGGTGATCTTGGCCTAGTTTATCTTTCTCAGCCTAACTTACCCTCACAGGGTTGTTGGGAGCCAAGAAGTGGGAGTGGAGAACCATAGATGCCACTCTGGATTTTTGGGGAGAAAAGTGGGATAAAACCCAACAAGTATATTGAGTAAATTTCATCAGACATTTTTTTTCTTCACTACCACAAATGCAATACTGTACATAAAATCCCAACTGCTTAGCATATTTTAAAAAAAAATTTAAAAAAGGAAAAGAAAAACCCTCACCTTCTGTTTCAGTGCCATCACTTTCAGTTACTTCTCTTATATCCACAAAATCACCTGCTGCCTGATTGGAAAAATGTTATAAATAAATATGAATATTTGATATTACTGTTACTAACCAACAATTAAGAATGTAAGAAATGCCTTGCTGGATTAGGCTAAAGGCCCATCTCGTCCAGCATCCTTATCCAAACAGTGGCCAACCAGGCAGATCACGGACGACAGGGAAGTGGGCAACTGCCCCTTCCTGTTGGTGTTCTCTAGCACCTGGTGTTCAGTGGGGCATGCCCCCCGCAATCCTACTGGCATCTAATCCTGATGACACCCGTGGTCGGGTCTAGTGTCACATACCCAAGTGGGGCTCTGGACTCTTCTGTCTCCAACAGAAGTTGGCCACACCACAAATTTCAAAAATAGTTTGGGTTTAGCTATAATTGAGCAGATGGGTTCAAAGAACCCGGGCCCCCCCAGCTCCACCCCTCCCTATTTTCTTCATGATCTCCCTCACTCCGAGGGGCCATCGGGGAGAGGGGCAAACACGGGCCCCCTCTCCCCTAGCTATGCCCCGGGTTTGCAGTACAACACAGAGTTGGGGGTGATGGTGAATGAGCTCTGATCTTCAAAGAAGAACAAGGTCAGAAGACTACTGGACGCATGCCAATTCTAGGGCTTGCCTAATGCTGCTCTTTCGATCTTGGCCCTCGAACCTGACACACTTCGCAAAGTGCAGTCAGAAGCAGTTTGAGAGAGGGCTGGCTGCATGATCTTTTGTGTGGTGATTAGCTTTTTGATCCCTGCTCCCAAACGTCTAATTTGGGTGAAACAAGTATGACTTACATCGCTCATCTTCTGCAAATCCTCTGTGAATTCCACTCTGGATTCAAAATTCTTCCTGACTTTCTGCAAGTCATCCAGTGCTTTCCTGACATCTGAAATAGCAAAGAATCACTATGCAAGAGGTGGCATTTGCAAAATGAAAGCTGCATGACATGTTTTAAAGCAGAGCAACTGCATGCTGAACAATCATTTATCATCTATACTGTATTTATTTGAATTGAAGACTATTCTAAATTTAAGATGACCCCCCTTAAAATATATAGGTTAAATACAAGTTATACCTGTACGGGCCCCAAAGGAAGAGGACTCTGAATTTAAGATGACCCCCTGATTTCTAACATCAAAGAACTTGGAAAAAACCTAGTCTTGGATTCAGGTCAATATGGTATTTACAAAAAGGAATCTCTTTCCTCCCTTTTTATCCCGCCCGGCTTTCTAAATTTTCTCTAGGTTCAGCCTTAACACTGCACAGCACAGATACACTTTGTAACTGCCAATGGAGGCTTTGGAAGTTCCAGATTTTTCCACAATATTACCCAAATTCTACAGAGCCATTCTGGTCGGTTTACATTATCACCCATAAACATTTTATTCCACGGCAGCCAGAATAGATAATTTTAGGTCAGCTGGACAAGACGTGGATCGATCAGTGCTGCATACGGAACAAATTAGGCGGCTTCTCGGCTAGATGGATGCTCGACTCAGACGATTTATTGACGTGCTTGTCTATTTGGAAGGAAATCCCACTGTGTTCATTAGGGTTACTCCCAAGTAAGCATGTGCATTTACTTGCAGGATTCGCTCCCCAATTTACAGCAAGCTCCCTCAAGGAAGCATACAAAACAAATCCAAATAAAAACCTAAGTATCTCAAATAATAATTTTAAAAAAACAGAAACTCAAAGCAGCAGAACAATAAGCAAAAAAGAAAGAAAAGAAAAAAGCCGACAGAATCAGTAGTAATAATAATGCTAAATACCACACTAGCACCTAAAATGTGAATCTCCAGCTCTGTGAGATCTGCCTGCTTTCGTGATGTTCTGCTCTTGCTGGCTTTTGAAAACCTTTTTGTTCAGGTTTTGTTGGAGGTTGTCTATTGGCTGATGTTTATTGGCTCCTTCCTGTTTGTTTGGTTTCTTCTGTTATTACTGACTGATGTATGGCTGTTTTTGTTGGCTTTATATCATGCATGTATGGATGTTTGCCGCCTTGAGCATTCTCTGAGTGGGATAAAGATCCCTAAAAATAAACAGAACACCGGCAATAATAGGACAGACTTCACCTGTCACCTACAAGACAGCGATGGAAGCACCAGACAAACACGTCTGAGTTCCAAAGTGAGGACCACACCACAGGAAATGCCATCTTTGGTAGCCACCTGCCCTGAAAGCTCTGTGGTGTAATCCATATTTCCTGTGAATAAATTTTAAAGGTTCATTACTTAACACACACAGGAGGCTTCAATTTCCTAAATCGGGAACACAACTTTAGCCCCAACCTGAAATACAGGAACCATTTTTTAATGATTGACTAGATAGCTTTCATGCTAGCAGTCTGTATTTCTTCCACCTCCACTGCTCCCCCCACCCCACACCCTGCCCGATTTTTTCCTCTG